>NC_143389.1:19656640-19965731 GCF_980474605.1 Leiobunum rupestre | reverse complement strand
CTTAATTTCAGCGCTTCCGGGATACAATGATACCAAATTACGCGAGTATCGCGGACAAAAGGACGTTTAGAAAAAACTTTTTGTCAATTATATATTTATATTCCGGGAAATTTGTAAGGCTCCAAACTTTAGTTTAAAACAAGAGATGGGCGCTATATTCCATTTTTAATATTTCCGGAAATTATTAATGAGCGAGAGTTCGTCTTAATAGAGAGAGAACATAGAAGGGTGATAAATTTGGAATCGGACAATGCTCCTTTGGCATATTGCGCTCTCCCCTCATTGATTTAAAAGGCCCGGGTGTTTTCATTCGTTTTCTGGCGCGCGAGGGCTGCAATCAATAACCGCTAAAGAGCGGCAGGACTCATGACTGATGAGCTTCCGCTAATACGGAGGCTCCGAACGGCGAGGTTAAAAGGAACACCCTCCCTTCGCGTGAATTATGTATGGCCCATTTCGTCCTAGAGCCACCGAGATCGATGGCTGCATTAAGCAAACTTCCAAGCTCCTCGCGAACGTTGCTTCTAAGAAATCGAGAAAGCGAAGTGAACTCTACGGCATTGTCTGTCTCGACAATAAACGCGTTAAACTTTACGAAACGACACTTTAAAATCGTGTCCTCTTAGCGGGACGATTTATCAAGTCGCGTGTACAATGTTTTGTTGCAGACATAAGAAACCAAAACGCGAATAAATATTGATTAACTTGTCTTATTACCTAGGATTACTCGGACAATCCCTTTCTTTTTAGTTTTCTGGCACCAATCCTAACTCGCGATTGATTCTTTTGTTCTTCGTAGAGGCGACTTTTCGGCTCTTTAAATCTAGGTTGAGTAGAAGACCATCGACATTATTGGTGAATTTAGAGACAACCCTTTCAGGAGGCGTTTTTTCAAAGACTAACAATCACCGAATCGTTTTCTCTTATTTTGGGGCGGGACTCTATGAAAGTCTTTCTATTAGGTGGGCTTTCTCATACTCCATCAATCTTATTTCTGAAAAGGTTTCAGGAAATCAGTAAAATAAATCTAGGGACACTGGTTTCAGTTGGATTTATCATTATCGCTATTATAATCCCCTTGGACCCTCGAAATTTCCTCGATTCTATGGATATTATAAAAAATTATTTTTTCCAAATCAGTTTGTAAGGTATTTTTAAGAAATGGTTATTTCCACCATTTACGCACTCTTTTGAGAATAAATTAAAAAAAATATAATATATATTATGAAAGTGGTTAAACCGTTACCATCGATTTTTCCCGCTTTTTCCTAGATTGATATTCATCTTTATTAATTTAAAATATATACATTTTGAAATACATCCCTTAAATTTGACCCTTGAAATTGTGCACTGCATACTAATAGAAATGGACCACCTGTACCCTCGGGGTTTTCAGATTTTGGAGAAAAGTCAATTTTCATAATCTTGAGCTCTGATGTTAACATTTTTTGTCCGAGCTAAAGAAACGGTAAAAAAATACACATAAGGAGATAAAAAGGTTGGCATTAGCTAGACTACATATATGCAACTTGCTTTTAAAGTTTTAAATAAAATATTAAATATTTTATTTGGTTAAAATAGAATACTCATATTTATAAATTACCACCATAATTAACCTCAACGGATGAAAATTTAATTATATTGAGTATATAACGGCCACCATTAATACAATTCGCCAGTTTGCAATTGTGTTTATGTTGGTTTCCACCGGCTAAACATTGAAAAGTTTAATTTTTTAGAGCATATGTAACATAATTACTCATAAGTATGCCTCTATATAACATCTCTGTATTACAAATGTCAATGAGACCTTGTTTCACAACCACCAAAGAAATGAGGAACGAACTACGCGAAAAACCGGTTTTAACTTCCTTCCCTCCCCGCCAGACCTGGTTTTAATGACGAAAAAGCCGTCATCGATTGGAAAGTGACTTCAATCATGTCATATCCTGTGAACAAGGTCTCATTGGGAAGACATTCCTTTTGGCACACTTCTGAGTAATTATGTTACATATGTTTAGAGTGATAAAAAACGCGAATAAGTACAATAATTCATAAATGGGTTAAGCTAAACCCTAAGCAAATTTGAAGAAATTTAAAATTTTTCAAATAGCTCGTAATCTCGGACCAAATAGATCTTCGATTGAAAAACTAAATTTGATAAATCTGGCCCTTTAAATAGCTGTACACTACCGAGGCATTTTTTTTTTCAATTTGAAGCTTGACTGTTACTTTTTTTGGTAAACGTTAATAAGTATCTTAAGGAATCACGAAAAACGGGCACTAGGAAAGGGAAGTAAGGTGTAAGATTCGCGTACCATCTACAGCTACTCTTTGTGCTTCTACCGATATAAATTACCCGCTAGAGGGCACTTGTTAGTGGGTAGTAAAACCTTATTACAACATTGTTTTTAAACCTTAGACAAAAAAACACAAAATTTTTTAATGTTAACTCTTATATCCACTAAACAAAAAATCCCATACGACACCAAAATTCACCTTACTCCTAAAATTCTAAGCGGAAATGTTTGCAACTATATTTAGAGATACATTTAATTTAATGAATAATTTCGAGGAGATAAAGTAATTTTTCTGTGCTTAATCAATTTACTATTCGGTAGAATGTACACGAACGAAAGAAGTTTTTTAGTCTCAACGACTTGCATGTATAGAGTTGTAAATAAATATTCTTCGTGTAAAAAATCTTGTTTAACTTCGGCGCTTCTGAACAATCCAAGTGTAAGCCTTGACGACGTGAGCCTTTTCAATGTTTTGAAATTAACTTTTTAAAAGTCTGAAACTAACAAACCATGTAAATATCAGTGCCTTATATATTTATACAATTACAAAAATCAGAAATGGCAAATCAGATCCAAAGTTCCAAACCGTTTGATGTCAAATCTCACTAAATTCACGAACCACCTAAATCCACACCAACATCAGAAAAGTCTAACCACGCCCAATGACTGAAATGGAAAATCAAACAAACATCAGAAACTGCTAAATATTAGAAGTAGGCAAACGTTAGAAGTCAGCAACCACTAGAACAGTCAAAATATTTAAAACTAATCAATTAAAAGGACACTCCACAAAATATTGGATTGTTTTTAACCCAAATTGGGTTGTGTTTAACCCAAATTGGGTTGTTTTTTTACCCATTGTTGGGTCAGTATTTAACCAAACAAAATATTGGGTTGTTTTAGTTTTCACCCAAAAAGGGTTATTTTCCTATCGCTATTTTGGGTAAAATTTATAAGTTACGCAAAATATGGTTAATATATGACTCAATTTTGGGTTATAAATAAACAATTAATTTGGTTTATAAATTTGATCACACTGGAAAGAATATCGTAGGGCCTTGGCAATTTGCAATAAATTTAAACAAAGGAGCTTATTACGTTCTTCCGCTGAAATATCAACACCACATAAAAAATAAATTTAAAATATTGGAAAAATTTAAATTATAAATAGTAAATTAAATTAAAAATATTCTATATACCTTTAGAATCAAAAATTAAGAATCCTTTCAAGCACTCATGGAAACGATGCAAGAATGGATTTGAATGGCACAATTTTTTTAATTTCCAGTCTTCCAAAGACTACAGGTTCGATGGACACATTTTGATGCTCATATCGTCTTTGGCGCGTGGGAACTTTAAATTTGATAGTATGACCCAATTTTCGGTTGCTATTATATTATCTTAAAAACAACCTAATTTTGCTTAACCCAAATTTTGGGTTTCAAGATTTTCAACTACATTTGGGTTATTTTGGACTCAAAAAGTAGTTAAAAATGAAATAACCAAAATCATTTAACCCAACGTTTTTAAGAGTGGAAATAAATTTTGTAGAGGTGCTCAGAATACCAAAAACAATCTTAATCTTAAAGGGAAGATAACCTCTTGAAGAAATTGGGGAAATGATTTACTCGTCCAAGACAGGAAGACATAAGTTAGGAGTAAAGTTTTGTCAACGGTGTATCGACGTTAAACATTTATTTTATCGTTTTCATAAGCCGTAAATATTTCAAAATATATAGTTGATATAAAAATTTACATTTTTTATCGAAATTAAAAATATTAAGACAAGTCTAAAGCTACGGTTTTCTAATAATTTGTTCTTACGATTTTATCTATACAGAAAGTAGAGCATTTATCTATATAAAGCCTCTATTCCTTTTAAAAGTATGTATCAGCGCCTTACGTGACATAAAAAGTTTTGCTATTTGAAGCCATTTAAGTTACACTAAGAACTAGAAATTTCTTTAAAAAAATGGGGCTTTAAAGAAATGACCACTAGAGATTAAATTAAAATATATTGGTAGGAAAAGATTGAATTGCTCTGACTGGGCATTTTTTTCAGAAAATGCAAAAAAAAAATTTTCAGGGTATTATTTCTAGTGTGGGATCGCTTTAAATCCTAAATTTTAGAATAATCGGAAATAATTTCGGGTTTTTGTAAAAAATATTTTTTCACCGGTAGGCGCTAGAAAAAACGTTTCAATGAGAAAGTTGTAGAGTGCTGTCGAAAATGTTCAAAGAAATTGGTTTCATTAGAAAAGAACACTTTCTCACGAAAATATGAGCTGATGAAAAAACAAGCTGTCCAAAGGGGCCAATAGCCTTTTATTTGAATAAACAAGTGAGGTTCTATGATACCTCCGTTTGCCGCGATACATGTTGGGGCACGATGAAGCATGTTTTGAAACGAGCGCCTGATCATAAGAGGAGTGACAAGTTCGAAGGCTGCAATGATTCGGTGACGCAAATCTTCGATGTTCTCAATGGCCGTCACGTAAAATTGTGCTTTAAATGAACTCCCACAAGAAAAAGTCCATCGGAGTTAGGTCTGGAGACCTCGCAGGCCATCGAACGTGACCATTCCTGCCAACCCAACGCTGAGGGAACTCGTTGTTAAGATGCTCCACTACACATCTAGGTCCGTGGGGTGGTTCGCCGTCATGTTGGTACCACATCTGTCTGTAAGCTTCCAGCGGAATAACTTCTAAAGCATCTGCTATTTCGTTCTGCAAAAGCGCCAAGTAGCGTTGTCCATTAAGCTGAACTGGGAGGAAAATGGTCGAATAACTCAATCCCCGAACATTCAATCGGAGTTGTTGTTGATGATGATGGTGAGGAAAACCCCAGTGAGGATTTTGGTCACACTACATATGCACATGTGGGTGTTTTAATTGTTGAAAGGCCCATCTTTCCCAAAGGAACACTCGTCAGTCACCAGCATTTGATTGATGAAATTTGGGGTCTCAACAGAAATGGTAATTAGCCAGTTGCAGAACTCAAACTACGTTCCATATCTCCTTCATGCAGAGTTTGGTGGAGGGTCGTTCGATAGGATGGAAGATGTGATTATGAAGAGTGGTGAACACGTAGTTCGTCGATAATCCGTGATCATCGCTGGCACCTCTGACGCTTGCTCGAGGATACGCAACAAAATAGAACGGTGTATCCATGTTGATGTTTTGACGATCTGGGATTGACGTTTCCGTAAGTTTGAAAGTCACGAACATCTCCAAGAACGGTGTTGTAGCTTGCTCTTCGACAGCTCTCTACAACTTTCTCATTGAAACCTTTTTTTCTAGCACCTACCGGGGAAAACAATATGTTTTTACAAAAACCCGAAATTATTTCCGATTTTTCTGAAATTTGGGACTTAAAGTGATCCCACACTAGAAATAATACCCTGAAAATTTCGCAACTCTATCTCGTGCAGTTTCTGAAAAAAATGCCCAGTCAGAGCAATTCAAAACACCCTGTATATTTTACTTTTAAGTGCCCTAAATTAGGGCGCTTACAAATTATCTACCGAAATATAGGGCTGGCTTTGGGCGGAAACCATTTGGTAAAATTATAAGGATAAAGAAATAATAAAACGTAACTATAATTATTTTGGTGGGTTGCATTTTGGGGCCTGCAGGGCACTATTCATAGCTCTAGTATGAACAAAGATAAGCCCAATATTGCTTTTTTCGCAGTCACCAAGCCAAATTTTTAGCGACCCTAGACACACTTATGATAATGAAATAAATTTGGGTTTATTACTAACATTTACTTAATTATGTTTGCAAAGAAGTGTGCAAATGTGTAAGGAATTGAAACGGGGCTAGCGTCTATATTAATGATAATTTTTTAGTTTAAAAAAAAACTGATACATCACAATGAAATGGAGCTTCCAAGGCATTAATAATAATAATAATCAGCCAAACTAATACCCAAGGCACCACCCTAGGCCTAAGTCATCGAGCGACTTTTAAAGCCATTAGTTCAGGTGGCCGGGTTACAATGCTTAAGAGGGTGGTGACTAGCCCTTCATGCCACGCGAGCCAACAGCTCCCTATACTCACTATTACCGTCCTCAGTTTTTCTAAGGAAGAGCAAACCAAAGAGCTCGGGGGAAACCCCCTTAAACCAGTGGAGAGAGAACTTGCAAACTCAACGCAGAAGGAGTTATTCCGAGTTTTCACCCAGAGCCATAAGTTGGGATCGGACCCGGCACCTCTTGCTGCGAGGCGAAAGTGCTAACCGCTCCGCCACCCCACATTCATCTGTGAACTAATGTCTTCTAACAGATATTAGAAGATTCGATCACCTGGCGAAATGCGACCCTGAGGTTGGATAAAGAAGCCATTAGATTTCCCCATGAGTATTGTAGCAAAATTTTAATTTTACAAAATCAATTTCATTAGAGGTGTATTTTTAGAGTTCAAGCACAAATATGCTTTCCTCAAAAACGAATATCGCATTGAACGTTATTAAGCTAATTATAACTAAAATTTTCAATTTTGTTTACTTTTACCCTGAGGTACACTAGCGCCACCTACTGAATTTTGGGAAACATTACTGTTTATTTATTTTATTTATTTTGGTGGCGTTTTTCGCTACACACGGAAAGAGTAAGCATCATATCTGGTCTACGATGCAACGACGTTTTAAATCAACTTGCCTGTTGTGCTCGTTAGAAAACCAAGAATGAAACTAATATTATTTTTCAAACACATGATTAAAAGAAAAAATCTAATACATTTTTCATTCTACAAAATAACTTATTTAAATCAGTTTTTCCGTCAAGGTTAGAGTTTAATTTAAAAAAAAATAATTAAGCAAAATAAAATGCATAGGCATTTCTAAAAAAGAAATATATTAGCTCAAAGCTTTGGTGTTAGGATTTTTCCTATGCATGTTTACAAGTATGGTAACTTTTCCATTTCATTATGCAAAGGAAATATAATTCATCGCCTGAAGGAAAACTATTCGGATTAAGTTACGGAGAGTGAAGATTTTTTGCATCCCAAAAAATTTCATTACCGGCAAAGAATTTTATATCCCAAAAAAACGTAGAAATCTACCTCTGACCTAGGAAGTGAAAACTTTAAACAAAAATAAGTATAAAAAATAAATTACGTTCGCAGAAAACTAAGCTTTATTAGAGAAAAAAATAAGTCACTGTACTTTGGCCAACATAAGCTTTCCTAAAAATATAATTCAGCCTTTGCTTTTCACTCGTTTACATGGAAAGCCTGAGGCTACCTAAGAACGAGTTCTTCCTCCAACACACGTCCGTCTTCTCCTAATTTGTTTGTCTTTTTAACTTATTTTTTTTTAAGATCAGCGTTAGCTTTTTTTAGTTTTTTAAAGCTATAAATTTATTTACCGGTAATGCGTTGTAGAATGGTGAGAAGAAGACCCACTCAATGCAACAGATGTCAAACAGGTCCAATTTGGAATTGTTGAAGCAATATCATTGCTATTTTCATCTTGTTTGTGTGGTTTCTTAAACTTACCATATTCTGAACTTCGACAAAGTATAACTAGTTAAAATTAACGTTCATCTTGCTCGAATATAAAAAAAATCCTGCGCACAAATTCTGAAGCATTTAATTATTCAGTCACCTTCGTGGTGCGCAAGAAAAGTTCATTGTTTTTATCATATTTCTAATTTGTAATTAATTGAAAAATAACTTACATATATATTAATGTACATTACAGATTTTTGGACTCAACTACTATGCAAATTTTAAAGAAGGATGATCTACAAGCTTTTAATGAAACCCTTTTGGACTTGTAAGTTTGATTTCAATTTATCTACATATCAAAGATTTCGTAAGTGCACACTGTTACCATTAACCTCAACATGTTTTTATAGAAAGGGGTAAATTCCGTTAAACAGTTTCTGTTTCTTTGATTAGCTTCATTTCTTTGCCATTTGAAAGCTTAAAATACCAATAGATAAGCGATTGAACGATATATCTTTCAATTTTATAAACATAAATTTCTACCAATACATTCACAATTCAATCGATTTGTATATTGAAGACTAGTTTTATTAGGTCCATTGTAGATCATTGGGTTTCCCAAAGATCTTATGGTCTCGTCAACTGATTTATACCTTGACACTCACCTGTGTTAATAATATCGTTTTCTAATGTATTTTCTTTGTGAATGTTTGACCTTTCTAAAGGCAAGATCATTTCATATTGGCCAACTAGGTTCTCAAAGTCACCACTGCGATATCACATAGGGTTTCCTACTTTGTATTCATTAATTTATTCCATACCTAAAGCTTTTTTAAATTTAGATAAAGACGGCTTATTTCTATTGGTTCTTCGCCATCAAATAGTAATTATGTCACGGTATGGACTTCTCCTTGACATTTCTATTGACTTTGAAAATAATGTATAATTGATAGAGGGGTCATAGGCGTCTGCCATCAATTTTTAAACACTTCAGCTATTTTTTGGGTACCCCGTTCTTGGATGCGTAGATAGTTATTGCTTAACATTTACTTTTAAAATATATTTTACGCCGAAATTCCTGGTTCGGTTTCAAGAAATGGGAAACGAAGCCACTTCGGTTCGGTTCCAGTTCCATGTAGAACCGAACCGGACCGAACCGAAAGAGCCGAATACTTTTCGAATACTATTACTTTTGAAAAAGACGCGAAAAAGAATAAATAAACTATTGTCTCAATTGGAAGGAAAAACCGTTGTATTTAGAAATCACTTAATTTAGTTTTGTCCAAACTATTAGTTTTTATTTCGCCGCGTGTTCTATGTTACTTCCAAATATGTGGAAATAAGCGAAAATAGCTTCGCCGCCTACGCGAGCGAATTTTACTTTTAGTTTTGCAAAAAACGTTTTCGACAATGACGAGGGTTAATAATATTTAAGCATTAACTGAAATAAAATATAGTAATTTACAGTTTTCTCCCCAACTTTTGTTTCGGTTCTCGGTTCGGTTCGGATCGGTTCCTACTATTTTTCGGTTGGATTCCGGTTCCAATTTGTCTTGATTAGTTTGGATCCGGTTCCACTTAGTCGTTAATAATAAGTAGGTAAGCGTTCTCTGTAATTTCTCGTTTTGTTTGTCCATAACATTGTTACTGACCAGTTAGCAAGATCCTTTTCTTTTCCTTCGGTCAAAATGTTGGCAAATTTTTACAGACACTTCTGTTTTACCAGATAATTCATTCTGAAGTGTTTGTCTTGGAATTAAATAAAATTTATATTAATTTACAATTTTCGTGGCAAGCTTCTGATTTGCGTCATTTATGCTATTTTCGATCATATGGTTTAGATTTTGGAAATGAGTCCTCCACTTTCTGACTATCTCTGAAATTATCAATAACACTGCTGTAGGCATTAATGTAAAATAATTGTTATCCCAATATGTTCTGATCATACAAAATAATCTGAGCTCAAACGTAAAAGCTCATTACATCACCTGGCCCTATATAACTAATTAGCTTTGAACATTTACGCTTTTCTCAATACAATCTAAAAAACCTAAATTTGTAGCAAACTAAAGAAGATAAGCCTAATGTTATTTTAATTTATATACTTATTTAACAAAATATTTCTATGTATTATGTGAGATTACCATAATTAGCTTTCCCCTTGAATTTTTACTGAAAACAATTTCTTAAAAAACATTTAATAGTAATTTTTCAAATCTCATACTGAACTGGCAGTAGAGACATCTATATAATAATAGAAAATGCAATGAATATTTGCGGTCCAAAATAACACCACCGACGTGGGTATTTTAATTCCAGAATTGCTTTTCAAAACCTACTAACCAAGACATTTTTGGATAGATGAGTTATAATTTTACTAATATAACTCGGATACAGATAATTATTTCAAGAAATAAACCAAATAAACCATCAAAATACTATTGCGAAGTAGTAGGAGTGACTTAACCAATTTATTTACTTACCAGAAAGCAAAGCTCATTATGCCCGATTCAACTTAATTCAAGTTCATCAATCTTGAAAACGTTTCATCTGGAAGCCGCTAAATTGTTTTATTTTCAAGGTTAACGACTTCAGATGATCTTTCACAGTTGTTTTCGACGTTGGGAAATATTTTTATTTAACCAATCCGAAACTTAGGTTTAGTTCTTTATCAGTGACTTAATACGGGACAATAGCGGCATAAACTTATTCATAAATGAATTAATTCATGGTAGAGGGTATGAACTGTGACGGATGTTATATTTAACCGTTGTTCTTTTATGGCTATAAAATCCTATTAACGAAATGGTTTCTTAACATTTTTCACGTGGCATAATATATAAAAACGAAAACATTCTTTATATTACATTTCTCAAATACTCGTTTCGAGATTTTCTGACACCGCCGGACCTGGACTCAACTGAGAAGCTTCGTGCACAGGCTCTACGTTCCATCGATTTTTCGACCTGTTGGTCGTTTATTATTTTCGTTTCGGGAAGGTGCGGATAGAATTGACCTTTCATTTTCTACTAAACTAAAATCCATTTGCCGAAAGATCTACTGAACAAAGATATAAAAATCGGAAAATAAATCAATTTATCATGTTTTTTCTACAATATAGATGGCAAAAGCGCAACGGAATAAAAAGCGCTTTTGCAGCGCAGCCTAAACTTAAAGTTTAAAGGAATTCTGAATTAACATTTTAAAGAATAAATTCAACAGGAAGAATGTTTAGAAACTTCTCCGTTTTAAAATCGATTTAAAACCAAGCAATGATTTCCCGTGAAAACCATCGCAGAGGGTAAGGCCTCAGGGGTAACTTTTCCACAAATAGACTTTTCGAAGCGCGTACCCTTACGAAAATGGCGGATAATATTTTAATGCAAAATAAGAAAGGAATTTTCGGACATTTAAATTGACCTTTGATAGAAAATATGTAAAACTGATCCAATTACAATGAATGAAAATATTATTTATTGGGATTTGATCAAAACTATTGGATATATACAGAATTATACTCAATCGCAGCGCAGATTCAGGAAAATATCTAGTACAATTGGCGGAAATATATTTTCGGTAAATTGGCGGCCGGAATTTCAAAACTTGCGCGTGTTATATAATTTTGGAAAATACTGTCTAATGAGTTATATTACCAAGCGTTAATTAAAGAATTAACGGAATTATCATAGATTAGATTTGAAAAAAGATATATTAATTTATTTTTAGTCCTACAAGGGAGGCATACCTAAATTAATTCCGTTTGGCGTGTTCAGATTAAGTATAGAACAAGTAATGCCAAGATTACCACGTTGATCTACATAAATTTGCGAATTGAAGATTGTAAATACCTTTTAATGAAGATTAAAAATAAAAATGTAGGTATTGTAACCCGGCCATTTGTTTAAAGGCATAAAACGTCGCTTGGTGCCTTGGGTATTAGCCTAGCTGATTTTTATTATTATTTTTTACTTAACTAAATATTTATTGATCCTTATACATAATTCAGACTAGGTAAAATTCCTAGGGCCTTCGAAAATCTTAGGAGAAATAAGGGCCTACGATTCCATATAATAGGGCCTACCGAGGCTTGAGGAAGGGCTAAAACGGCCCTGTATTGATCACTTAAAAATTTACACATTAGACATTTCAAAAATTGATTTATACAACCAAAAATATTCGAAATTGGAAATTCGGGCAGCTGATTTACTGGAAATTCATGCTAGTATGTTTCCGCTAAATGAACTAGATATTTTGACTTTCTTAACTTGGAACTGACTAAAGATTTAAGCTGAGCAAGCCCTACTTCCAGGTTGATCCGAATTTGAACATTAGATCAAGCCATTTTCTTCAGGGTATTCTTGCGGATGTCATAGCCGTGATATATCTGGTATTTTATATTTGCGGGAGAGGAATTCTAAAAGTAAAGTAGCATACATCACGCCAATGGCGGCGTCTTTTAGAGAAAATTATAGGTTGGATTGTCGGTGCGGGAAAAAGAAGATAAAATAACGTTTTTCGTTAGGCAATTCCTCTACAATGATACATTTTCTGAAGTTTCACGTTTGGGGAGATTTATAAAGTCTTACTCTTATTTACCCATAAACATATTACTTTAACATTGTAATTTACATTCCAAGTCAATTATTCACACAACACAGAGCTTATTGGCCTTGACTTTCAGTTAACTTACGAACTTCCGGCATATAAAATCAGGTGACCGTAAATAAAGCAGTCACCATTGTTTGGCTTCGGGGACTATAGGAATGAACATTTTCTTGTTATGAGAGCTACAGTTTATATTCCTGAAGTGCTAATTCTCTAGACTGCAGGCTTGATTCAGTGAGAATCTCTAGTTTATCTTTTCGCTGTGAGAGATTTCCTTAGTTTAAAAAAATTATTTCAACGAAATACTAAATATCAATGCGATCCTCTTTTGTCAGAACAATAAGTACGTAACGATTAACTTAAGTGTCCACCTATTTGCATCGAAAAGGTTTATATCTCTAAAAATTCATAGGTGCATCATGAAAAAAAAACATTCAATCTCAAAATTGGTTCTATCAGCTAGGCTAGGCTAATACCCAAGGCACCACCTTAGGCCTAAGTCATCAAGCAACTTTTGAAGCCATTAATTCAGGTGGCCGGGTTACAATGCGTAGGAGGGTGGTGGCAGGATGTTTGAAATTTATAGATACAAGCGTTTTTCGCCAAATCAATGTATTGTATTAGTATTCGATGACTAGTAATCGTTTAAAATTTAAATTTTCACGAAAATCAGGGCATTTTTCATTGTTTAAAAAAAATATTTTTCACCGGTAAGCTGCAGACCAAAAGTGTCAATGACAAAATGAAAGAGCAGACCCTAAAACGATATATTGAACTTGGTTTGGTCGATATCCGCCTATTTTTCACAACAATATGAGGTCATGAAAAACAAGGTGGTCTTAGGAGGCAATAGCTTTTAATTCCATTTATTTTAATCGAAAATTAGCAAAATTGTTTCTATGTTGGAATGACCCACTTGGAATTTCCAAAAACAAAATTGATTTACAAATGTGCTTCAATTATACCACTATACAGATCTGGGAACGGTAAAAAAGATTTCAAAAAGTGATATTTTATTAATTCCCACAAGAAAAAAATCCGGGGTTCTACGAGGCCTATTTCTTCCCATCCATCGATTTGAGAATTCGATGTTGAGGTGCTACACGACATCCAGTGCTGGTGAGCTGGCACTCCGTCCTGCTGAAACCAAGCCAGAAATCGTGCGGAGGAAGATCATCAAATGCGTCCGCTACCTCGTTTCGAAGTAAAGTCAGGTAATTTTGTCCATCAAGATGAGCTGGTAGAAATAATCAACCAATAAGTCTATCTCCTACCAGACCAGCCCACACATGTACACGAAATTACTGCTGATGGTAATGAGGGTATTCCTAGTGAGTATTCCTGTTGCACCACATGTGATTGTTCTGGTGGTAAAATGGACCATCACTTGAGAAAGTGCACTCCTCGGACATTAGCAATATAGATGATGAAAATCCCGTTTTACGTTAGCCATTATCGTAAGCTAGTTGTAGAATTCGAATTAGCGCGGCATTTCTCAATTTTGTAGTGCTTGATGGAGTGGCGCTTGGTAAGGATGATAATGGTGACTGTTCAGAAGTCTCTAGACGTAGCCATTTGGCACACCCAGGTCATTACATTGGTCGCAACTCTAACGCTTGATCGAGGATATGCGACGAAGTACGCAAGGACAATGTCTTTCGAGTCGAAGTGGTTTCGGCCTTGTCCACGGAACCTCGGATTGATGTGGCCGAAATTGTTGAAGTCCCTCATGACTTTGAGACTAGGGCTACAGTGGGGTAAACGATTTCTAAATAACTCTCTTGCTGTACGGTCGTCCGACTACCTACACCGTGAAATAGCTCACTCATATGATTGGACCACTCCAAATTATAACGAGGCATACTTAACTTGAATTGATAATTTCGAATAATGTTTTTATTTCGTAGTGATACAGCTTTAAATTGTAAATGGCAAATTTTTAAGTAAAAAAAAACAGGTGACGTTAGGTATACGCTTAATCTTCATTTCCTTTAAAAATGCAAATTCTAAGTGGTTAATAGAAACCTATTTGCCAATTTTCGATTAAAATAAATGGAACAAAGCGATTGTCTCGTATGACCACCTTGTTTTTCATGACCTCATATTACAGTGAAAAATAGTAGGATTTTAACCAAACCAGGTGTATTCTAACCTTTTAGAGTCCTCACTTTCACTTTCTCAATGAAAGTTTTTGTCTGCAACCTACCGGTGAAAAATATTTTTTCCAAAACTATGAAAAATGCCTAGATATTCATCAAAATTAATATTTAAAACGATAACTAGTGCTCGAATACCCCTTGAAAATTTCGTACTTCTTAATACATCGTTTTTGCAAAAAAAAAGCTTGTATCGATCAATTTCAAAACACCCTGTATATGGCAAAGTAATATAATATTTAATATGTAATATTACGATTGAAACCGAAAGTAAATTAATTGGAATCCTATTTTTTCTCTGATGCAATATATCAAGATATCACGAGCTATGTTCCCAACTGTTTCGTTATTCCGTTTAATAGTAAATAAATTACCAATTTGGTTACAAACATTATCTTGGATTTCGATTCCTCTAGGCGTATCTGTCTTTTGAAACTCTTATTTGAGCCTTCATCGGGCTTGCGAAGTTGCGCGGACGTTTGACGTAAGAGAAGCGCATCTTTCGTTTATCGATCGATATATTACTCATTGTTAAACAAAATCTCGTTGGAAGACCTTTTGCGCGTTGAGCTCATTCTTTCGTCTCCCAATTTCTTCTTCCTCTGGCGGTAGTATTTGCTCCTCTATTTCAGAAATCCTCTACCAGAAATATTTCCCTGGAGTCCCAAAAAGATAACGCGACTTACAAAGACCTTCTTTTTAAAGGTCATGCAAAACAGTTACATTCTTCCGCAACATTAACTAGATTTATCCACTACATTTATGTACCACAAAGGGTTAAGGTTGTCACTCTTGAAATGGGGAATTAGTTCTCACGTTATATTTTAGATGACCTAAAAGACATGGTTCAAGGTCATTGAAATTTTTAAGCTGAAGAGCCTCAATCCTGATTAGGATGTGTAGCAAATTTCAGTGTTCTAACACGAGTATCTTTCGAATTATCAGCTCCCGAACCTCACTTTCGACACGTTATCAACTTAACGACCTTCTTGTTTTTCATCTAGCATTTCTCGGCTTCCTATTGGTCAAATCCGATCAGGTCAAAGCTATTTGTACTTAAAAAGTCACGTGGAACCAACTTTCTAACCCTTACGGTTCTCGAGTTTGTTTTTGGATGACCTTGAAGACATGGTTCAATGTCATCGACATTTTCGCAGTAGGTTTCCCCTTACATCTTGTTTACGACTTCAAAATTTCCAAATCGTACCTAAAACATATTTTGAGATATTCGCCCTAGTTCATGTTTTAGTGGACACCCTGTATCGTATCACGGTAATCTAATTAGACTATTTAAATACGTAAATTAAACCATTTGATATCAATTTTGGAACTTTACATTTTTCCAAAGTAACAGATCATTTGCTTAATTTGACAAACTCAATAAATTAATTTAATTTAATTTTGGGGGTGAAAATGCGATTGTGGTTTTTGTTTCATCTAATTTATTTTTAAACTCTAAAAGTAAAAAGGATTATTTTATTTCTTACGTCACTGTTCAGATAGAATAAAAGTTGTGTCTATCTGTTAGCCATCAAAAAATTATTCCTTTGTTGTCTACAAGTTTAATCTAGACGTACTGAAGCCGAAAGGCAAACGAAATAGTAATGATTGCGTTTTTCTCAAACTACCCTCATGCGGCTTAATGGTAAAAGTAGACAAAGTTAATTAAAGTTATAGAAACTGTTTCGAAAACTAAGAAGCAAATTCCTTAAGGAAAGCTGATTTAATCGTAGCTGACATAGAGATCCTTCTTTTCTAGCGAAAAGCTTACTAAACAATTGTCGATATTAAGTACGCCATCTATTATAAAAGCGATTTAAAATCAACTGAGTGTCAACAGAAAATCTTTCTCTTTAGAAAGTCCCTAAGCGCGCGAAATATTTAAACAGGGATAAGATTGAAATCTCGTATCGAAAACATCTCCAGTATTAAAAATCTGACGTTCTTAAATCTTACTTACTAGAAAGTTAATTTTCGGCATGTAATACGGAAAGTTGGTTGCTAAATTAATACGTAAGGGGATTAAAATAATGGTGGGGTGGAACAGTGGTAAGAGGAGCCAGGTTAGATCCCAGCTTAAGGTATTTAATGAAAACTCGGAATAACTCCTTCCGCGTTGAGTTTGTAAGTTCTCTCCTCACTGGTCTAATGGGTTTTACACCGAGATCTTCGGATTCCCCTTTCCATAAAAAACATGTAGCGTTTAACGGTAATAATGAGTGTTGAGAGCAATTGGCTCGCGTGGCATGAAAGGCTTGCGACCACCCTCCTCCGCATTGTAACATGGCCAGCTGGATTAATTGCATTCAGAAGACAGTGCCTAGCTAATTATTATTTTATCCTTAATATTGAAATATCAGAAAAGTGTCCATGTACTCTTAAAAATAAAGGCGTTATAAAGGTGTTTAAGGGTGTTATAATGGTTTGAAAGGGGTGTGAAAATGGTGTTTAGCATCTTGTTAGGGATGAAAAAAGTCTCCAAAGAGTGTTTTAAAGGAGTGAGATAGGTTTGAACACCATTATTATTGTGGGAGTTACACTACACCCTTTAGGGCAAAAGTAAGGTGTTAAAAGAGAATATAATAAAGATGTTTTATCTTACAAAAAGGTGTTTTAGGGACACCGTTAAAAGCGCCCTTGTAAAGGAGTACATCTACACCCTATACTACGAATATTGAAACATAAATGGTATTACACTCTAAAAAAGAATGGTGTTCAAAAGGTGTACATTTTGTGTATACACCATTTTTAAAACAGTGTTAAATATAAAAAACGGGTGCTCATCAGACAAACGTGTTTACTAATGGCGTTAGAAAATTGTTAAAGCAGCGTTATAACAGTGTTGAATAAAAGCTGGTGTTTATCTCAAAACGAGTTTATTACACTACAACAAAATGGTGTTCAAAAGGTGTACAATCAGTGTATACGCCATTTTTACACCATCTTCCGTGTAAAATGGGTGTTAAAAGGGTGTTGTACGAGCCATAGGTTTTTATCAGAAAACGTGTATATTACACTCTAAAAAGAAGGGTGTTCAAAAGGTGTACAATTAGTGTATTCCCCATTTTTAGACCATCTTCCATGTGAAAAGGGTGTTAAATCGGTGTTGTACGAACCAATAGGTTTTTATCAGAAAACGTGTATATAACACTCTAAAATGAAGGGTGTTCAAAAGGTGTACAATTGGTGTATACGCCATTTTAACAATATCATCCGTGTAAAAAGAGTGTTAAAACAGTGTTGAATTTAATAACGGGTGTTTAACAAACAAACTTGTTTACTAATGGCATTATTAGGGTGTTAAAAAGTGTTTAATAAAAGCGGGTAGCTATCTGAACAACATGTTTATTACACTGCAACAAAATGGTGTTCAAAAGGTGTACAATTAGTGTATACACCGTTTTTACACCATCTACCACGTAAATAGTGTGTTAAAACAGTGCTCGACGAAGAATGAAGAGTTTGACAGAAAAACGTGTTAATTGTACTCTAAAACATGGTGTTCAAAAGGTTTACAGTTAGTGTATACACCATATTCCTCGTAAAAAGTGTGTTTCAGCGGTGCTTAACAAAAACAGGTGTTTATCAGAAAAAAACGTGTTTGTTATTGGTGTTAGAAACGCGTTAAAACAGTGTTGAGTAAAACACAGGAGTTTATCAAGAGAAGAGTGTTATTTTACACCAACCTCACATGGTTTAGATTTCGTGTTCAAAATCGATTTTAAATAACAAAACCAACAACTTCGACGTGTATATTTATAAACCATGCAGTATTTCTCAGCGTTATATACATGTTTTGATTAATTGGATATTTATTAAGTAAATGGTAATGTTTTTTGTCGGCTTTAAATAAAGCCCAACTGCTTGGTTCAAAGTCAACTTCATAAGAATGGTAATCCGAATTAAATAGAATTACTTTTAGTTTTTTACTACACAGATTCAGCGTATTGTTTACGACAAAAATATAACTGATTTTTGATATGTTGTCGATTTCCAAGTCTGTAATTAAAATTGCGCCTTTTCCGTAAGTTACGCGATCACAAATACCCTCAGTTACAGAAAATACGCGATTATCATTTCTTAAAACGTTAGATAGGAGTGGAATTTGTTTTTAAAATTCTTAATGTTTGTAGCAATATTTTTAAAATATAAATGTTTGGTTTCCATTCTCATACATAAGATTGATTCAGATTTCGACGGACGCCCGAGTTCAAAAGTTGCTTTTTGAATATGAAACCGCCAAGTACTAATTGTGATGCATATCATTTTAAATTGCAATATACTACTCAAACACAGGTCAACACAGTTGTATTAGTTTTACTGATATCGGCCGAGTTCCGAGAAGAGCCAGAGCCAGAGATCCTACACAGTACTAATGAGCTCCACAAGGGCGAAACCGGTCTGCTGTTGGATTCTCTGGCGGAAATTTTGACTTTAGATATTTATTAAAAATAAAATTAAAGTTTAAAATATTGTTCTACGATTTTGTTACTTTAATTAGTGTACTACATCCACACTCTTTTAGTTAAAATGTGGTGTTTTACACCAAATTGTAGGTGTATTCTAACTCCCTTACCTCGCTCTGGTGGTGTTATTTTACACTATTGCTGAGCTTTTTAGTCGTAAGATTTTAGTACGTCAACACCTCTAGCTTACAAGAATGGTGTTACTTTACACAGCGGCTTATAGTTTAAGTGGGACATTGGTGTTTGTCAACACCCTTATTTTAGCTAAATGATGTTATTTTACAGTGAGAATCCACTTTTCAGTGTTGCATTGGTGTACGTCAACACCCTTATTTTAGCTAAATAGTGTTAATATACACTGAAGTGGTGTTCGTGTAAATAGTTTTGTTTGTTAAATTAGTGTATTTCAACACCTTTAGCATTTTAAATAGCTGATTTTATGGTGAACATTTTGGTGTAATTTTACACAAATAACCATAAAATTAGTAATTTATAGGGTGTTACAATACACTTTGTTCCAAGAATATTCACAATGACATTGTAAAAATATAATAAATTGCACTGAAGTAGGTGCTAAAAGCCACGCTTCAGGGTGTGAAATATGGCACCGACCACAAAGTGGAAAAAACGTGCTGTTTGACGCCATTCTTTTTTAGAGTGTAGAAGTGCCATTTAGGAAGGTGTAGTTATTCTTTTTACACTGTGAAAACACCCTTTTGAAATCGAAGTGACACCCATAAATGATTGGATCACACCGTTGATGTTCTAATTAACACCTTTTAAGATCTGAATTAACACCTCTCGGGATCCAAATTAACACCGATTTGCCAAATTGTTAATTCGCCTTTTTAATAGTTAAATCATACCTTTAAGAGTGTAAATAAGCCCTTTTTTGGAGTAAAATCACACGTCTAAAAGTGTTAATAAGCCTTTTTTAAAAGTTAAATAGCACCTTTAAAGGTGTTAATAGGCCCTTTTGTTAGAGTTAAATAGCATCTTTAAAGGTGGTAATAGGCCCTTTTGTTAGAGTTAAAAAACACCTTTGAAAGTGTTATTACGCCCTTTTTAAGAGTTAAATAGCATCTTTAAAGATGTTATTTGGCCCTTTTGTTAGAGTTAAATAGTACCTTTAAAAGTGTTAATACACCCTTTTTAAGAATTAAATCACAGCTTTAGACGTGTTAATACGCCCATTTGTAGAGATAAATCACAAATTTAATACTACACGTTTAAGCACATCGTTTACTAGGGATTTCTCATATTTTTTTATTAACTAAAACATGGTGTAATTGTTTACCATTTTACACGGTTAGGTGTAGTTAATCCCAATAAGGGTTTTCCTAGAAAGATAACGTTTCTGTCAAAAATGGATTAAATGACAATCAAAAATCAAATAATTGCACATATAACTATTTAGTTTTATAATGCGCATATTCATTAACGCATTCCGTGCCAAAATGTTTAAGATATATGTATTTTATTTAAATATATATATATTTTGTAAATATTTGTGAATAATTATCTGTTTTTAAATGTTATTTTAATTTCAATTTATCTTATTGTTTAATTTGCTTATTGGTTGAAGCAAGAAGTGTTTAAATTTCTATAAAATGCGAATTGAAGAAGAAATAATTACCAATAAATATACAACCTGGGCTTTAATGTCAATTTTTGAGTTCTTGCTTGAAAATCTACAACGCCTGGGCCAATGAAATGATCCACAACCCCAAATTTCCCCATTGCGCAAAACGTATCAACATCCGTGAATTCTATGTAACAGAGCTGGTCCGAGACGATCAGCCATATACCAAAGTTAAATGAAATACGATAAAGATATTTTATCTCTCCGTCATTCGGTTTTTTAACAGATAAGAATACTTTTTTTACACGTTTGGTTTTTGGTATAAAACACCCTGGCATTATTGCTCTTAGTCGCAGCTTTATTTACGTCTTAGGTGCAGCAGGTTCGGAATTGTTGTGTTGCTTTAGTATTACTTAAATTTTTAAAAACTGTCTCGATCACTTTGCCGTGCTGTAAACTTTAACACTTTCTTCATTGAAAAACAACTTTTTCGAATGAAATGAAAAAATATATATTGATTTAAAAATAAGTATCAATTTGTATTCAACTACACTAGTGTTTTGTATTTACACTGTTCCTATTGGTAAAATAGTATTTATTAGAAACACAATTCCTTTAACAATCTTTCAAGGGTGGTTTTCGTGCCAACAAAAGGTGTTATTGAACACTTCAATATGGCATACTAAACCATTACAATTGTTAGTGAGCTATAAGGTGCAATGTACCTTTTAAAAGGTCATTTTAACAGATTTATAGGTTAATTTATTTATTAAAGGTGTGCTTTCACTCTGTAAGGGGCATATTTACACCTTTAAAACAGTTATTTTACTCCTTAAATGGGCATATTTATAAATCTAAAGGTGTGATTAAAGTCTTACCAGGTGCAACTAAACTGTTTTAAAGTGTGCATTTAAACTATGGGTCGGCGGCGGCGTTTGACCCAAAATATATCGACGGCGGCGGCTTACGCCGGCGTTTAGGCCTACGGCGGCGGCGTCTTCGTCGTGGCCAAAATGGACGGCGGCCACGGCGTACGCCGGCGTTTGTACAAATTTTAGAGCTATTTCTTGTAGCGACAGTTTAAAAAACACGCGACCAGAAGGGCAAGGGCAAATACCAACTCGTACTAGTCCTTCCATGGACGAATTAATGTACTTCGCACAGGGACGCCCCGTTCCCGAATATTTGCTTCGGGTGATTGTTAAATGTGTGCTCTGGCGGCGGAGTTTGGAACTAACTAACTAATGATAACTGGGGAAGAAGGAAAATGGGTGAGGGGAGGGAAAATACAAATGTAGCTCAGCAGCTGGAAAACACGTGGGACTGGCTCAATTTGTAAAAAGTTTGTTTTCATGTTTTAATGTGCGAAGTACATTAATTAGTCCATGGTCCTTCCGAGGTAGGTCACTGGCCTGACGTCAAACGACATCCAAAATTATTTGCAGTTATGCCAGGTCGAAATTCGGTTGAAGGCTCGATATTGGCTTTTTATTTTATTGGTCGTGCTCCACGATAACGCTCTACAGTGGCGTAGACAAGGAGGGTTCAATGTCAACCCCCTGGGCCTACCTTGACTATACTAAATTGACACCCCCTTCTCGACACCCCTCTTAATATTAACATTCTTGGACCCCCTTTGACGAAATTCTGGCTACGCCACTGACGCTCTGAGCCTTCCAATTAGAAATAATAATAATATATAATAATATAATTTTTGTTGCCGAAGGTTAGTTTTCATCGCACGGTGAACATACTTATTGCTATTTGGAAATGTTTTTTTTTCCATTTAAATATAATTTAAGGTATTATGATGTGATTTTATAAACGTATTGGACCTCTAAAATGCAGTATATCAAATGCTTCATTTATTGAATATAAAGTAAAAAAATATTATCAGTCTTGGATTGGCCATAGAGGTAACCTGCCCGATGGCGTGGATCCCATGGACCGTTCATGAAGTGGGCCTCCGTAAACATGGTAGCGTTATAGTTGTTAAAGCTGGGACCCTTAGTCTTCTAGCCACCGAAAAATATTAGACCCAGTCCGCCACTGATTATTATAATGCAATTTTAGAAAACATATCGATAAATCAAGCAACATTTAATTTTAAATATAATTAAAATGTGGATAAGCTTTGGTTATATTAGTTACTCTCTCTATAGCCAAGATAGCCATGCTGGAATCTATTGACGCTAAGTGAAAATGCTATTACCGAAATCCGAAAACCAAAATTTGACGTTCAACGTCGTGTTCAAATGTTGTTATTTTCGCGTAAATGAAAACCAAAATTAATATACCAAAAAAAAAGTGTATAAAGAAAAAAAGAAACTGTGGCGCGCCGTTTTAAAGTGTGCATTTACACCTTTAAAGAGTTATTTTACTTTTTAAAAGAACCAAATTACACCTCTGTAGTTGCGATTCACTCTTATCAGGTGCAATTTTTATCTTTTAAAATGCACGTCTACACCTTTTAAATTGTGATTGTACACTTTAAAGCTGAGATGTAACTCTCAACAGTTGCAAATTACACCTTTAAGAGTGTAAATTTATTATTTAAAGGTGTTCTATAACTATTTAAAAGGGTTTTGAACTCCTTCATGGGTTTGATTTTACCTTTTAATACGCGTATTGCCACCTTTAAAGGCTTGATTTAATGCTTAAAGGTATACATTGTAATTGTATAAATTTAAAGGTGTAGTAACTGCCGCCAAAGGGTGCAATTGTATACATTTAAAGGTGTAGTTTCTGTTGCAAACAGGAGTATTTTCTTTTTAAAAGGTGTACTTTGTATCCCGAAAGGGTGTACATTAAGTATTTGGAAGGTGTCATAGTTGTGGCGAAGAAAAAGGTGTTATGAAGCACCCGTTTTTTTAAGAGTGTGGGTTATTATAACACTTCATCGAAGATATAACGGATATAGTGAGCGAATCATATAGTGTACTACACCGGTGGTCTGTTCACAATATCCTACACCAGCGTCCACATGCTCGGACAACAGCCAGGGGTTGCAAAAGAATCCTATTACTTACGGTCTCACCCTCGACGCAAACCATTCATCCCGACAAAAGGTGCAGCAATAGGGAGACAATCATCAACTTCGCGCACAGCTGTGCAATGAGAGCGGATGCTCTAACATCTCCAGCGGTCACCGTACTTACGTAGGTAGAGAGCCTAGTACTTTAAAAAAGGCTCTTAGAGTTGAACGACGGGCCACTGCAACCTAAAGTAACCCGGCACAATTGGCACGGGGAATCCCGGTGAGCTCCTCAAGGCTGGGAAACAGGGTCACAGCGGCTCATACGGAGACCCGCCGCCCCACAGCAATCTACAATTCCGCCGAGGCAGCCAGGATACCTGGACCCTCTCTGTTAGGCTGAGCCGAAACCCAGTTTCCAGGCCTTACCTGACCGATTTCTGAGGTAGAGATAGAACCATTTGATCAGAGCTAACATCTCCCAGTGCACCACTGCCCTTATGGGTTACCCCGACTCCCCGGTAAAGCCTCCAGTTATTGCACACCGTGAACCGTTAAGCCTTTAGCAGGGGCCAATGAATATTTGGAAATAAATCATGCTATTTGGTATAAATCGTGGAGCGTATACGTTTTTTTATATACCGAACTATAATCACCGATAAATCACTTTTCTTCCAATCAATTATATCTTAAATGGGGTTCACACTTTCCAACTTTTGTTGATCAACATGTCTGCAATTTAGTTGCTTTTTCAACTAAAGCCCAGTTCACACTATACAATTAATTAACTATCAGCAAAAAGATAATTTTTTTTCTTGGTCAAAAAGCCTAATCGACTTGACGTTTTTGAAGACCATGTTTTTTATCGATAAAAAATCCTTGTTTTTCCGCCTTGTAGCCCTCCTATCGCGAATTATAAATAGGTTCTTGTCACTAGTAAAAAATGAAGGTCTTCAGCCCCTCCTTTCGTCTTAGTCCTCCGGCCTGAGATCTTTATTCTTTTTGCGAATTTTAATATTTTACATCCTACAACATGTTCGTTGTTTGCACGAGAAGTGTCTGCTAATAGTTAATGTTTAATGAGAAAACAAATCGATGAATATTTTTAACTAATCAGCTAGGTTAATACCTAAGCCTGAGTCACCGAGAGGCGTTTAAGACCATTATTCAAGACGACCGGGTTATATTGCGCAGGAGGGTGGGGTTGCTACGTCGAGAGCCTACAGCTCCCAGCACTCACTACTACCGTTAACCTCAATATGTTTTTAATAAGGGAAACCCTTTGACCCGTGGGAACAGGCTTTACAAACTCTACACGAGAGTCCAGTTATTTTTTAATAACAAATGACACCAAAAAAACACTATGTAAAATCTACAGTTAGTTAATAAAAAGTTTTAAATGAAGTTTTTAATTGCATTTAAAGAACCAGATTAATAAAATAAATATTTTTTTAGCTACCTTGAACGACCAAAGAACTTTTCAAGAATTGAACCAGGAGCATTTAATGGAATAAAGAAATTGCGTACAATGTAAGTGGTATTAATCTTTTAGTTACGTTTTCCGTGTTTTAAAATATATCACGCGTATTGTTATAATTGATAGCAAAGTAAAAAGAAGCTTTACCAAATTAAATTAAATAACATTTTTATCAAGTATACGTTGCGTTTTGTCTCAAGCGTAAGAACTTGAAGTGGAAAAAAGAACGGCAACAGATTATTGATCGTCCAAGGACTGTTCATTCGTAACATTCAGTGGGACAGTAACACATTTTGGCGTTGATTTCACCTCAAGGTAGTCGGAAGTTTATCAGGCTCGAGGCTGAGCGCGGAATATACTTAATGTTCAAATTAATGAAATGTTAACTACGTTGAAAAAAAAGTAATTTCTCAAGAAGCATTACTAAGCTGTTAGAAGGAACCTATATTTATATGTTGCCGATTACCCTTTTATTTATTTTTACTTTCGAATACCATTTATCAAAGGAAGAAATCGAAGAGACCTGTATTGGACAGTGCGGTGTTCTTATCTCCTTTTGTCCATCAATAAACCTGCCGTTCGATTACTCCTGCCTTTTGCAGAATCCTATTTATGGTTTTTTGGAATTTTCTGGGATTGGCTTTTCTAACTTACTAATCCATTTGTAGTGGCCATTGTCCATCCTAAGACCCAGAGACCAGTAAATCAACATTGCAGACTAGCGGGGTTTTTAGTTTCTACTGATTTATTCAATTTACCCCAATTGAATTAAAACGTTAGATAGGGATGCCTTGGTCCCAATTCTAGGGGCTAAATATTGATGTTATCTTGTTAAGAAAAAGAAATGGGAACTTATCACTGTTTTGTGTTAATTTCTAAACGCCATAGTGATGAAGTCGAATTTTTTTTTAAGAATAGAGTACGAGCGATTGACGTGCAGCGCCTCTAGGGGCGAGCTCGCGCGTAACTTGGTTAAAAATAAACAAGAATTCCCGTTGACGCTAATGTAAATGTAGCGATGATTTAAAGTAAATTAACAAATCGATTTTGGAAAAAAAATTGATTAACATTTTTCCATTATAAATGAATTTAAAAGAAACCCCAATATATTTTATCGTTTTATTTTTGAAAAACGCGGACTTAAAGCTCACTCGTATGTCTAGATAAACATCTGGGGAGAGAGCGGTGATTCCCGGGGAATTTAAATACTTCTATCTTGTACAACCTGGAGTAATATATTATAGAAATTATATGACAATTAAAATTAAATCACTTACATGAATTGTTATATCGTAGACTTTTTTAGTCACCGACGTCTCGTATGCATTGCTATTGAACTACTTCGTTAACTGTTTCCCTAACGATAAATATACGATTTCCTACCAAAAGAGCTTGACCTTTTCTATACGTAGATTTCCTAAAATATTTTCTAAGTCCATTTAACGCCAAAAATCCCACGTATTTCGATATTTGTTTCGTATTACAATTAGCGTTCGCCATCATTTAACGATAGCACGGCCAACTTTGATCTATCGCGTATCTCTCGCGCTACAGCGGCTATCTCATTCGTTGACGTTTCTGTGTTAACCTATGAGCAAAAGATGTGTATGACGTCAGCGCCCCTAGCGGATTATTATTTTTAGAATAGCTTTTACATTAAAGCCAATATAAAAACCGAGCGTGGCGCAGACCCCCTACACATTATAGTACAGTTTATAGGGGCAAATCCTTGCTCGCGGAATTTCGACGAGTGTGTTGGCCGCTGTAGCGCGAATAGCGCGTGATAAAAGTTGGCCGTGATGATAGTAATCGGGTTTTCCGTTTCAAAATACGCGGTAGATTAAACCGAGACTTAAGACTGGGCAAGATTCACCGCGTTACAATTTTCACCTACTTTAACGAACCAATGGATGAAAAGTTATGAAACTAACTTTTAAATAAACCTGGAAACTTATTTCAAGTCATATTTATAATTCACTGATGACAAAATTCGCGAAAAGTATTAATATCGTTCCGAATTTACAACCTACTTTCAAAAATATCATTTTGCTTTCTAATACGCGCGTTGACAACGCAAACTTTACCTAGACGAGCAGCTGTTCGATTATCTACTAGACGCGTTAAAAATATTATTTTTGAATGGTATAAAGCGATAAACGATTTTTCAAGACGATTTTATACTACATTTAAGTTCATATAAACGGGAAAAATTGTCAGTGGAATATTTCTTATATCATTTGGTAGGTTAATTAACGTTTAATTATCGCCAACTTTACATTAATATCAATGGAGCGGGGAAAAACATTTAACCAAGTTACGCGCGAGCTCGCCGTGAGAGGCGCTGCGTGTCATTTTCGTTTGAAACCGACAAAGTCTATAAATTAAAATTTGGTGGATCATATGAATATTTGAGAATCTGGGTTTGATCCGCCATCTGAAATAATTGAACATGCCTGCCTAGATAAAATGTTTTAGTGGTTCCTTTTGGTATTACTCCTTGCGTGTTGGGCATCACTCATAATGTAATGTACGACACTGAAAAGTAATTAACACCTATTGTGTTTTGGTCAGTTACTATCTTATTTGTATTAATAAATTTAATAATTTAAATTATCTTATAATGCACAGTATTATGATTATGTGTTACAATAATGTGATTGTGTTAACTTTAGCTAAATGCTATTAAGTTCTGAGAGGGTAAGACTCATGTGTCTAGTCCAGCGGTTCCCAATTTCTTTTTGCTATGGAACCCTAAATTATGCAGCTAATACTGGCGGAACCCCAACTCATTTTTTTTTACTTATCTTAGAAGACTGTTGCCACGACCAAAGATGACCGCGCTGCGAATTCTCGGAACCCCTGTGACCCTTCCGCGGAACACCTTTTGGGAACCGCTGGTCTAGTCTAATATAAGTTTAAGAAATAGCTCAACCTCCATAATCGATTGATGAATATATTGAGTATAAAAAATACTTCTGGTGTGCAATAGTGTTATGTCTGTAATTAACTTACGACGTTAGAGTGTTGGTTGCACGAAAAATCGATAGTAATAAAAACGAATGAATGCGGGCTTGTTTTGGAGCCCTAGACGATCTCTTTCGAAAAATGTCATTGTCGAAACAAATTTCCAAGCCTAAGTGTACTAATTTTGAGTCCGAAACTGACCTTTTTCGCTCCCCAAAATCCAGATTTTTTCCGCGAATTTTTTTCCTCCGTAGCACGAGCAATTGGGGGCAGTGTGTCAGAATTTATAGCCTGGTGTACCTAGTAACAGAGACCATACCACCAGAGGTCTATCATCATAGTGCCCTACGCCAGCGTCCCCTCAGCCCAGACAGTTGATAAAGCCAGCATGTGTAGCAGAACCCTACTACTGATGGTCGCACCTTAGACGCAAGCCACTCAACCCAGCAGAAGGTGCAGCAATGGGGGACCATTACCCACTTCGCACAGAGCAGTAGAAGTAAGAGTGGATGCTGTAGCAACTCCAGCCGACACCCTACTTACGTAGGCAAGGAGTCAAACCCTTTGGAGATATTTCCTAAAGGGGAGCGACGGGCACACAGCAGCCCAAGTAACCCGGCACAGCTGGCACCGGAGATCCCGGTGTGACTCCCAAAGGCCGGGAAACAGGACCGCCGTGCCCTCATACGGCAAATCGAAGCTGTAGTTTTATTCCTAAAATAGAAGGAACTGAAGTGGAGGGATTCTGTTTACTTGTAGAAGTTTTCAAACCAGATATTTTTAATCATAATATTAGGCTTATTATCGAAATAAAAAATATTTTTTAACGCGCGCGCACGACACGACGTTTTTATGCGCGAGGGACCTTCGGTTTCATATCATTTTTCAACTACGTAGCCTTGTGTATGTCTATTTCAATTACTACTGCGTAGGACATTTTACTGGGTGTTAAAACAACCTGCTTTAAATCCCAGATGTAAATAAATGTATAAGAATTTTAGAAGTCTGGAAATTCGCCGAAAAACTCGATTTCCACAATTTTGACTTCTTTTTATAGTAATTCAAAGACCGCTTAACCGATTTTGATGAAATTTTCTGTACTTGCTATAAAATGTTTGCTCTTTCTAATGAGTCATTAATTAGCCATAGCTAAAATTTCTTGCAACCAACACTTTAAAACTCATACAGAAGTTTAAGTAATACCAAATTGAAAATTAATAGCTTATGAATTGTAACAATGGCCGTGAACCTTTATTCCCGTGGCGTCTCCTTGACTACCCTTTTTTCTTTTCAATTTTACCCTGCATTAAAGCGTCCTCATGCGGCAAATCGGTTAACTAATTTACATATACAACAAATAGTCTGATATATGTAATGTATCCATTTATTACGAACTTCAACCGCCTAGTTTATGGTGTAAGTAAAGCATTTGATATGCGGAATTCAGAAGCAAGATTTTAATCGAAACAGTATTCTTGTAGCAAGATCCTTTTTCATCAGTTCCTTTGTCGACCAAGTGATGGCTCCGTAGCAATACATTATGATGTCTTTATGTTAATAACCTGAATTTTATTTGATCCATATCTCAGATTTCCAAATTGTCCTGATTCGCGTTTTATCAGGTAATAAATTCTTTTAATTGCCAGATGTTTATGGGAATTTACATGATAATAAAATTATGTTCCGTTAGACTATAGTAGATTTATATTTGACTGGTTCTATCCCTTGATATAATGAAGCACAGAGTATTTATCCAATCAGAATTATTTGTAAATTAGATCTGTAAATTTTTAAGTAAATATTATATAAAGCATTCTTTGTTCTGAAGTTTCGTATTATATCTGGAATCCGATTAGTTTCCAAAGTTTTCGAGCCATACAAAATCATTGACTTCCGAAAATACCTTGATATCAATTAAATCCGTTTCATAAGACTTATCGTATTTTCTAATAAGTTAGATATCCAGCTAGCCATGTTTATCTCCGAAGCGGAAGAATGGTTTGGGCCATATTGTCAGCTGTTAGACTTAAATCATCCACGTGTGCGGGCCTCAACTCTAGAGCTTTGGGATAATCGAACGAATGGATTTTTTTCGATTATAGGAAGCCTGATCAGTAACTTCTATATCAGTTATCAATCGCTCTTCCCAATCTTTCGAGTTTCTACAGTAGCTTTTTTCCTCCGCGAAGATGTTTTTTTCTTTTAAATGGAAGTTAATAAAAGAACCTTGTACTAAAGTGAATATCTGATATAAATGGGCTAAGCAAGTGATTGAACGATATGTTTTAGGGTTAAATAAATCTCCAGACTTTGGGATCATATGTCTTACCCTGAGAAAGGAAGTCTGGCATCTCTGTGATCTCTTGAGGCTCTACTATAACACTGTTGATATAAGGGTTCGTGCACCCCACTTAGTCTTTTCCATCAGAATGCAGTCTGTCCGGATAATTTGCAATTATGGATTTTACGAGATGCGTTCTTAACATCAGTAACTGCTACATCAACTGGCTAATTTTCTAGAAATTAACTTTGAAAGTCTTCACCCGTAGTTCATTTTCATTGTGAATTTTACAATCAACTCGATTATTCTTTTATATCGGTAAGTTACTGGAAATCAAAATTAGTATTATCATACATCAGTAATTATAGAGACTTTCTATGATTAGTGAAAGAAAATGGTTATGTTCTCAACTCTTATAAACCAATTCTTTAACCTATTCTACTTGTCTGTGCTTAAAGCGATTTCATAATGTTTTGAAAATGGCTATAGGGCAGTTACGTTATTACAAATCTTCCAATTCTCACTCTACTAAGAGTGAATTTTTGAACGATTTTCCCAGGTTTGGAATCATATTCCACTAAGCTAAGAGGAATTTTGCATTAGGTATTAGGATTAGATTTTTCTCACTGAAAGCTAATCAACAGTTCTTCATCGAATTACTAATACTTCACACTCCCTACAAGAAATTCTTTAAAAACTTAATATATAACATTAATTTTTGAGAATTGCATTTCAACCAATTTGAAATACCCAATCTTGTCCCTTCCTAAATAATTCTGTAACTATGAAAATATATTTTCCATAAGTGCGACGCTTATATTTAATTTTGTTAATTACATCAAAGGAATAAAGTGACTTAAGAAGTGAATTAAGAAATCCTCTCCTCGGAAAATAATCTTTGTTTCGCACCAAAATGTGAAGCTGACTTTAAAGGGGGAACGGTCAAGCTTTAACCAGTTAAGGAGCCCTATAGCAAATTTAAAACTAAAATTGAGTGGTTAATTTTTAATAAAATACAGAAATTTCGGGAAATCGAAAAGCGCGCGTCCGCCGCGACACCTGGTAAAAAGTCGGTGAGACAGAAAAACAACGGAAAAGCGCGCGCTGCTGAAGACGCAAAAAATGTTTTGCACGCGTGGCGCGTTCCAGTTATAAGAGACCTAAGCTTAAATTGCGTGATTTTAAAAGTTAGGATAGTTCGCAAATCGCTCATACGGGGTTAGGGGCGCAGGCGGCAGCCCTTAAGATGGCGGCGAAAATTCAAACCCAAACACGTGGCGTTATTTTTCGTTTCAACTTTTTATGCTAAAAGCTATTTTTCAAGACAAAAAAGGTACGTGTTAGTATATTGAACGTCTTGTTAATCTTTTGATACGGAAATAAGGCCATATTTGGAAAACCTTGGCCGTTCCCCTTTAAAAAAAGATCTCTAATTTTAAGTTTACAAAATATTATAAAATAAATATAAAATAATTAAATAAAATATAAATGAACTTAGTAAAAACCTTACAACGATATGAAATGTATTAAATTTTTACTAACAAGGAGACGACCCATGGTGTAACACTCCGATTAACACTCGGGGGTAGACATTCATGTAACTTGAAAAGGGGAAATGTCTCCATAGGCAACCTTTTTGCCATTAATAATTTAATTAATTAATTTAATTTCTTCGACATTGTCTCCTCGATTTTTCAGCGGTGTTTATTTCATTAAACACCAGATTAACAAATTTCTGACTTTCATAAAGTTACACTACTCTCCCAATGGAATTCAAAAAAAGTTATTTTAGCTTGCCCAACTTGTCACTTTTCAAGTCGTATTTTGTCAGTGAAAAAGACGTCTATTTTCTTTTGCGCCAACGCTATTTGTACGTTGTCAGTGACGCTCTACCATTTTCTCATTGACAATTTTCTTATAGCACCTAGCGGTTAAAATTTAAATTTTCAAAAAACATGAAAATATTTTTAGATTTAGATGCAATTTTTGTAGAAAGTGTCCACCGGCACGTTTAATGTACAGTACAAATTTCAACTTTCTAGAAAACATAGTTTTTGAAAAACATCACTTTTTCGAGCAACAAAAACACCCTGTATACATTGAAAATCGAATTTTATTATATATAACGAACAATACATTAGGCGACAAAACAATAACACTATAAGTGATAGAATACAAATTGAAGTATTAGTATTTCCAAACTATTTAGTAGATTTTGTAATATGAATATAACTATCAGCAAAGATATTAATACCGGCGATTAAAACGTTTGTATCACAAGGTATATCAAACCACTTATTAAAAGTGCATGTGCTAATCAAAGAAAAAACACTCTATTCATAAAAATGCTCGAATGGGAACATTTTACAAATAATTTTGTATAACAATTAAATTTACTACACGTGATAAATTCACTCATGCCAAAAGTAAAACAAGCTTCCCTTACTGAATAGAATAGGAGTTTTTCGTCCGAAAATTAAGCAGAAAACCAAGAATACTTTATCATTGTATTAAACATTGTAGCTGACAACTGGTTGTGAAGCAATGAATGTAAACGAATAATTTTATTTCTTGTCATCAGAATTAACAGATGAAAACTCTAAAGTGGCCGTTGAATATATTTATCTTGCAAAATATTTCAACTTTTCGATGCAACGTCGTGTCTAATCGATGTGGTCTTCTCGGGAATTATTTTTAGATTGCACTTCGGCTTAACGTTGATACCAAATCGTTTTTAGTAAAAGTCTATTTTTGTTTGTCCTGACCGAGAATCCAAAATTAGAAGAAAATCTTGAGTTATATTATTTTCAACAACGTTACCCAGATAATATTCAAGGTGTGAGGTTGATAATTTCCCAGAAACACTGCATGTTAGTGTGACATTTGGCGTAACATAAACATCGCCAACAATATTTCCTGCCATGTTTATTAAATACTGAACAGTGTACGAGTGTGTAGCAATGTTTGATGGTGATCTAGCGTACCCAGAGATAGGCAAAAACTAAATTTCCGAGCTCGCGCTCTTCTCTTTCACAGTGAGTAGTTCGAGCCCGCGCACGGGCTATTCTCTTTAAATACAAGAGGGGGAGCCCGCGCACGGGCTCTTCTCTTTAAATACAAGAGGGGGAGCCCGCGCTCGTGCTCTTCTCTTTAAGTACAAGAGGGCGAGCCCGCTCTCGCGCTCTTTTAAGAGGAAGAGCTAGAGCTCGCGGTCTGCTCGTAATGAGAAGCGCCTTCTCTCAGAGACCGATAGATTCAGGGAAATTCACATTCAGGAAAAGCACCACGTGATGTGATTCATGAAGTTAGGCGGGAATCAATTGTTTTAAATTTCGCTCTCCTCTCTAAGGGCGGCTCTGAAGCTGAAGCTCGCGGTCTTCTCTTTTATTCTTAGCTGCTGAGCTTGCGCTCATGCTCTTCTCTTTTATTCTTAGCTGCTGAGCTTGCGCTCGCGCTCTTCTCTTTTCTCCCGAAGAGTGGAGCTCATGCTCGCGCTCTTCTCTTTTCTCCGGAAGAGTGGAGCTCGTGCTCGCGCTCTTCTCTTTTCTCCCGAAGAGTGGAGCTCGTGCTCGCGCTCTTCTCTTTTCTCCGGAAGAGTGGAGCTCGTGCTCGCGCTCTTCTCTTTTCTCCCGAACAGTGGAGCTCGCGCTCGCGCTCTTCTCTTTTCTCCCGAAGAGTGGAGCTCGTGCTCGCGCTCTTCTCTTTTCTCCGGAAGAGTGGAGCTTGCGCTCGCGCTCTTCTCTTTTCTCCCGAAGAGTGGAGCTCGTGCTCGCGCTCTTCTCTTTTCTCCCGAAGAGTGGAGCTCGTGCTCGCGCTCTTCTCTTTTCTCCGGAAGAGTGGAGCTCGTGCTCGCGCTCTTCTCTTTTCTCCCGAACAGTGGAGCTCGCGCTCGCGCTCTTCTCTTTTCTCCGGAAGAGTGGAGCTCGTGCTCGCGCTCTTCTCTTTTCTCCCGAAGAGTGGAGCTCGTGCTCGCGCTCTTCTCTTTTCTCCCGAAGAGTGGAGCTCGTGCTCGCGCTCTTCTCTTTTCTCCGGAAGAGTGGAGCTCGTGCTCGCGCTCTTCTCTTTTCTCCCGAACAGTGGAGCTCGCGCTCGCGCTCTTCTCTTTTCTCCGGAAGAGTGGAGCTCGTGCTCGCGCTCTTCTCTTTTCTCCCGAAGAGTGGAGCTCGTGCTCGCGCTCTTCTCTTTTCTCCCGAAGAGTGGAGCTCGTGCTCGCGCTCTTCTCTTTTCTCCGGAAGAGTGGAGCTCGTGCTCGCGCTCTTCTCTTTTCTCCCGAACAGTGGAGCTCGCGCTCGCGCTCTTCTCTTTTCTCCGGAAGAGTGGAGCTCGTGCTCGCGCTCTTCTCTTTTCTCCCGAAGAGTGGAGCTCGTGCTCGCGCTCTTCTCTTTTCTCCCGAAGAGTGGAGCTCGTGCTCGCGCTCTTCTCTTTTCTCCGGAAGAGTGGAGCTCGTGCTCGCGCTCTTCTCTTTTCTCCCGAACAGTGGAGCTCGCGCTCGCGCTCTTCTCTTTTTTCCCGAAGAGTCGAGCTCGCGCCCAAAAATAGCTCTCGGACTCTTTAGAGCCCAGAGCCCGCCGATCTCTGAGCGTACGCAAGTGTTAAATTTTCACCAGTGTGGGTCAGATATCTTCCTGCGATTAGTTCATAAGAGAATTGGGCTTGGTCAGTGTTCAGTATGTACTCAGGGTTGTAGTTTAGAGTTATATCCTTTATCATAGCTTAAAATTATTTAGCAGATTCAGCAATGGTGTTTATATCTCTGATGGCTCTTTTGTTCACAAGTTTAGTAATCTTTTGTCTTGAAATACCATGTCTATTTATGAAGTTGAAATCCCAATGTGCGCTAGCTTTGAAAGTAAAATTTGGATCCTTAAAATTGATAGCCGCCTGAATTTATATTCCACGCTTACTTCCTGGAAACGTTCTTAAGTAACTTAATCCATGAAAGCAAATTTTTCATATTTGGTGCCTCCGGACGACACATGTTCTCCCATCTCTTTTTGTAGTTTCTGTTCTGTGTTTCAGCTCTCGGAGTGTTTTAAGTTCCCAATTAAGAGGAGCTGCTACCACTTTAAGAATTTCTTCTATTCTGTCTATTGAACAATTATCTGTTGATTATCTGTCATTGACCCGGTTGGATTGACTACACCAAGAGCCATTGTTGCTTTAAGAATAATGTGACGTTTGAGAACAGCTTGGAGAATCCTTTAAATGGTACCTTCAAAAATATATAAAACATACACTAAACTACAATATATTATACTATACTTTTCAATTTTATTCTATTCTATTTTATTAAATTTTATTCTTATTTACTTTATTTAAAATTAAAATTTTATAATCTAAACTAAACTATATTATACTCTACTCTACTGTACTATACTCTATTTTGCTGTACTATACTGTATTATACTTTACTAAACTAAAGTAAACTATACATTACTAAACTATACTAAAGTATACTATACATTACTAAACTATATTTTACTACATTTCTAAACTATATTTTACTATACATTACTAAACTATATTTTACTATACATTACTAAACTATATTTTACTCTACATTACTAAACTATATTTTACTATACATTACTAAACTATATTTTACTATACATTACTAAACTATATTTTACTATATTGTGCTATATTACAATCTACTATACTTAATTATACTACTATATAAATTTTTCTTATTAAATATAATTTTTCTTATTCACTGTAAGTTAAGTATCGTGAGTCCTCCTACACTTGCTGTAACTCTATGTCAAAACTTACTTACTAATTCTGCCTCTTCTGATAAAACGTATTCTGTTAATATAGTACACATGTTCGTAGAAGTTTCACAGACAAATAATTTGCGTTTTTTTTATAAGAAGTTGAAATTGCAACATATGAAGGAAATTCAATTTCTACTAATTATTTTAATTTCCATCGTGTTGTGCAAGTATAAACGAAAATATAAGGTTTGTTTGGTTATGTAATACCGATATCACGATGATTTTATTCAAAAACCATCTAATTAAGAAACGTTTGCGTCAATTTATGAGCGATTCACATAGTATCGAAAAACAAAACAAAGTTATAGTAATGATACGAAAATTGAAATATTATGAATAAAACCATAAGTAACATACCCGTTATAAGTATTAAATTGGCATTTGCTTTATTTCCCGTAAAATGACCAATATATTAAAAATAATATTAAAATAAATGATATATAAAAAAATATTATTAAAATAAATGATATATTAAAAAAATATTATTAAAATAAATGATATATTAAACAAAATATTATTAAAATAAATGATATATTAAAAAAATATTATTAAAATAAATGATATATTAAAAAAATATTAAGAAAATAAAAAAAATTCAATTTCAATAAATATTTATTAAATTTATCAATATTTATAAAGTTTCATTTATAAAAGTGTGTTAAATATAATTATTTCATAAATTTTCACTCAAATTTTATTAAATATATATCAAGTTAAATCAATTTTTGTCTAATTGGATCTATTTGGATCCAAAAAATGAAATTTTGATCAAAGTTGATCACATTTAACCGATTTCATCATTTTTTTTAAAATAATTTCTTTAATATTGACAATTTTACTCATATTAGTTTTACATTTTGTCTCAAAATTTTAAAATTTTGTTCATTTGGAATTTTTTTCTTATTTGATCAAGTTCATATAATTGACCCAAATTTTTCAAAATTTAATTAAATATATTTTTTCGATATATTATATCAATTTTACAAAATTAATGAAGGCTAATTAATTTTTATAAAAATGTATTCGATTTTATCAAAATTTCTGCTTTTGATCAAAGTTTATAAAATTTATTTAGTTTTATCAAATTTCAAAAAGTTTAACCTTTTTTGAGATATTTCAACAATTTTGATCATTTTTTATTATTTTATTATTATAAATTAATATAATTTTGATCAATTTCAAACTTTAATTATTTTTTATTTATATTTTCTATTTTTATCATTTTTAAAAATTAATTGTTTTAAAACATTGGTCAAATCCCCATGTTATTTTAAATGGAAAAATTTCCATTTTTTGTTGTAAAAAACATTTTTGGTTGCCATGGAAAAAAGGTTGCCTATGGAGACATTTCCCCTTTTCAAGTTACATGAATGTCTACCCCCAAGGTTCGTAAAAATGCTAGCCGCACTATAAGGTTGGCTCACGCGGACGCACTGGGCGCCGGTTGTGGGGGGAAAACCTTTGGGGCGGGAAGAAGAGGCACGCCTCGAGCTTTTGACGTCACAAATTCCGAGAGAGAAGAAACAAGATCACCACGTCCGAATCCACGCGACGGCCGCCGGCAACGCGAAAATCTCCGTTAGGCCTAATATTTTTGCGTCTATGCAAACAAAGCCGCAGCACGATATGAAATAAACTTTTGGAACTCTGGAAGATAAAAGGTACGTTAAATAAATAATAAATAGAATATATAGTACAGAAATAAATATTTATTGTTAATTATTCCTCAGTTTAAAATATGTAATTGTTTGAGAACTGTAAAGGTATATTAATCCCAGATAATACTTTTTTTAACAAGTCTAAAACAATTCTTAGCTATATGAATCTTTAGGCTTACCGTTAATGATTTTTATAATTATTTTTCATATCAGGATAAATATGGAATAGTTTGCGCTATTTAAAATTTCAATTATGCCAATAATGAAGTGTTGCGGTTGCGTATTGGGTTGTAACAACTCCAACCAAGAAACTAGTGACCAAGATACTACAAATAACAACTTCCATAGAGATATAAATACTAGAAATAAGTAGTTAGAACAATGTGGTAAACCAGAAGGCATCAATATTAAAAATGCTAGAGAGTGTTCAAGACATTTCAATAAAGAGAGCGACGCTCAACGAAGGGCGGATAAGAGTAACATACGAGTAATTAAAAATTGTAAAATAATAAGGTTGTTTAGAAGTGGCTTTGGCTATGATATCATTTGTAATAGTTTTTAACAAAAAATATGTATGTTTTTAAACCATTTGAAATAAAATAAGTACAAATTAATTAATAATTTATTTCTTATGAATTTTAAATAAGTCTTACACATTTTATGTACTTATCTAATGAAATTAAATAGAATGATAAGTAAAAGAATAAAAATAAATATAAATTGTAATAAAACAATTAAATATAAATTTTAATGAAAACAATGAAATATAAATTTTAATGAAAACAGTTAAATATAAATTGTAATATAATATTAAATATAAATTGTAATATAAAAGTAAATATAAATTGTAATAAAAAAATAATACAGTTAAAAATTTATGTTTGTTTTATCATAGTGGTTCAAAAAAAACCTGCGGCAGACAGACAATGAGACAAACGTAAATATCGCCTTAGCCCTCCCGAATTACTAGCTCCTCAGAGGACTTTGGAATTTGTGACGTAATACGCTCCTGCGCGCGCAGGGTTTTTCTCTCACGGCCAAAATGAGAGAGACTAACGTCGCGATCCGGCGAATGCGCCCCCGTTGGTCTACCCCGAGTTTGAACATAATCGGTGTGTTACACCATGGGTCGTCTCCTTGTTAGTAAAAATTTAATACATTTCATATCGTTGTAAGGTTTTTACTAAGTTCATTTATATTTTATTTAATTATTTTATATTTATTTTATAATATTTTGTAAACTTAAAATTAGAGATCTTTTTTTAAAGGGGAACGGCCAAGGTTTTCCAAATATGGCCTTATTTCCGTATCAAAAGATTAACAAGACGTTCAATATACTAACACGTACCTTTTTTGTCTTGAAAAATAGCTTTTAGCATAAAAAGTTGAAACGAAAAATAACGCCACGTGTTTGGGTTTGAATTTTCGCCGCCATCTTAAGGGCTGCCGCCAGCGCCCCTAACCCCATATGAGCGATTTGCGAACTATCCTAACTTTTAAAGTCGCGCAATTTAGGCTTAAATCTCTTATAACTGGAACGCGCCACGCGTGCAAAACATATTTTTTGCGTCTTCAGCAGCGCGCGCTTTTCCGTTGTTTTTCTGTCTCACCTACTTTTCACCAGGGGTCGCGGCGGACGCGCGCTTTTAGATTTCCCGAAATGTCTTTATTTTATTAAAAATTAACCACTCAATATTTTTTGATGCGGTTTTCGCCATAAATTTTAGTTTTTAATGGGCTATAGGGCTATTTAACTGGTTAAAGCTTGTCTGTTCCCCTTTAAAGTCTGCCTCACATTTTGGTGCGAAACAAAGATTATTTTCCGAGGAGAGGATTTCTTAAGTCACTTCTTAAGTCACTTTAATCCTTTGATGAAATAAACAAAATTAAATATAAGCGTCGCACTAATGGAAAATATATTTTCATAGTTACAGCATTATTTAGGAAGGGACAAGATTGGGTATTTTTGGAATAAATGTTCCGCTAAAGGTAAATTATTCGTATCCTTGTTACTTTTCAGAGTAATTAATACTGAATATGCTCCTCCGAATTTACTGCTCCATTTCAGCTACTCCGCTATAAAAGGTTTAATCTTTGAAGCTCATTCCATTAAAATAAAGATTGTTTACCTGAAATAGTTACCTCAGGTCCCCATTTGAGAAACAATAATATGGTCGCCTAATGAAAGCTAAATTACGTAGATTGCAATTAACTTTAACGGATATAAATATTTTACGATTTCCTAGTTCAGCGTTCTAACGAAATATTTAGTCAAGTGGATCAAATATTCAGAAATTATAAAAATATATTAGATATATTTTAAAATATTTTTAGAAAAAATTCTTTGATTGTCTTCGATTGAACATTTTGAGATGAATTATTCTAGTTTATGATCTATAAAATATTAGACATCACAATTCAAATTGGTTGAACTGCAATTCTCAAAAATTAATGTGATATATTAAGACCAAATTAAGTTTATAAATAATTTCTTGTAGGGAGTGTGAACTATTAGTAATTAAATCAACAGTGTAAAGTCAAGCGTCTCGTCCAATATTTCGCAGTGGTCCAATGACTGGTGGTTTTCCTACTTTGTTGAATCACTCTTGGCCTGTTTCGTAGTATATTTCCTTTATGGGTTGTGTAATAAAATCTTGACTAGTATCTATGTGCGGTAATCTAATGGAAAGAGTTTGCAGTAATAGAAAAAACAACTGTTAATTAAGAGAAAACTCAGTTGACGCTAATGAAAGTATTGGCGTCCATTCATCTGCTCCTTTGCAGATTTGGATCAGGGAAAGATTTTTTATGTAGCAGAAACGAGTGAAGATGACTAAAATACATATACACCGTCGTATTTGAAAAATGAGGGCCCAAATACTGCTGTCCTGCTTTTGCAATCGAACTATCTAAGCCCAGGAGCGGATCCAGGCCATCAAGTAAGGAGGGGCGATCATGGGCATTCAAAAGTCGTCTGCTATTTCTTCACAAATTTAGATGGCAGGTATTTAAGTAGATGGCGCTATCGTTTCTAAGCTCGAAGCCTATATGGAGCGTGAAAATGTAACGTGGAGCTCTCATTTTCGTTTGCTTAAACGAATTACTTTCTACAACTAGAATTTGTGTTATAAATTGTCTTTCACCAAATAAATATATTTCAATAACTTCAAAAATTATTATGTTTTTTCAAGTATTCTAAGGGGGGGGGCGATCGCCCCCATTGCCCCCCCCCCCTATGGATCCGCCCTTGTCTAAACCCTTGGATTTATTTAACAAACGAAATTTTCAATTGTATCATAATTGATTTTTAGAGACGGTGAGATCACGGGAGACAATGGTTTTCTCTCCTAAGTGTCTTATCCAAAATTTGGTCTTTGTAGGGTCGCGCAGGGAGTGAAAGTTAGTATCGATCTTAAAACAAAACCCAAACTACCTTTCTACGCAACGGTTTCTTCCCCTTTCGCCCATGATAAAATGAGCTGGCGTTGAAGGTCATGTAGTTATAAGCTGGTTCTCAAGTGGAGAGCTTAATCAGATCACAAACCTGATTAGCCCTTTTTGTGATTTAAATAAGTTAAATAATTTGAGAAAAAATAAGATTTGTGAACACAATAAAGATAGGAGCAACATTTTAAATAAAACGAATCGGGGTTCTTGATTTCGTTTTCTAGTTGCTGTTGTCCAGTTTACGGCAGTAGCCGCGCCAGCTGGTTTGGTCAGGTAGGGCAAGTAAGAGGGGTTCCCTATTTTTCACTTTTGGACCTCTTAAAAAAGTTTTGGCGACGCTTTTTAATTTCCAAAGGCTAGCAAAATACGGTGATTTGTAGTAAATATTGGAATTTTCTACGCTCTCTATAATACATTGTTGTAGAATATTAAATAATTTTAAAGTTTACTCTTAATGACCTAAATTAAGACTTTTAAATATTTATGGTGTTACCTAAATTAACGCTACAAATTAAAATTATAAAAAAATATTTAAAAAGGCATTTTTAATAGTAGGGTGTATGTAAATTTCTTATAGAATTTTTAAGCTATTTTTGTTTGGTATCCATAATAAAATTGGACTTTTTCAAATGCCCAAAATGTCTTTTACAGATACATCAAACAAGCTCCGAAACTGATCGAAATAGCAAACGATGTGTTCAGAGGCATTTTCAAGCATTTAGACAAAATGTAAGTAAAAATGCCAACCTCATCCTTTACGTAAATACAATGACAATTTAATTATTCTTTAGTAATTGCAAACTTTTGATATAGAAGAATTGTGCAAACCGGATTAACAAAAATACCGGACACCAAAGGCCTCTTAATGACGGGACAGTTCTTTTCGATGTAAGCGCTCGCTTTTTTCGTAATATTTCATTTTTAGGATAGTCTATAGTGTTGGTCACTATCACTTGATACCAGTTTAAATGGTTGAAATGCATTCTTCAAAACTGCCAAATAAGTGGACTTAAACTGACTGATAAGAACGAGTGTGAACAAGGCTTTATTGTTATAGAAGTTTAATAATCAGCTAGGTTAATACCCAAGGCACCACCTTATGCCTAAGTCATCAAGCGACTTTTGAAGCCATTAATTCAGGTGGCCGGGTTACAATGCGTAGGAGGGTGGTGGCAAGCCCTGCATGCCACGAGATCGAGCCAACAGCTCCCTACACTAACTATTACCGTTAACCTCGACAAGTTTTTATGGAAGGGGAAACTGAAGAACTCGGGGGAAAACCCCTTAAACCAGTGGGGAGAGAACTTGCAAACTCAACGCAGAAGGAGTTTATTTTGTTTGAATACTAATAAAGTAAAATACTTATAATATAATGTAATGTATAGATAAATAATGAATATAATATATTTATCTAATAAGGTCATACTATAAGGAATCACGTAGTCAGTAGTCATACCAAAATTGGAATACTTTACCTCTTTTTTAAGTGATTAACAGAAACAAAACATTTTACAATTGAAAGATATAGGAAACTCTAAAAATAAAAATTTTAAAAATATCCCACGTGACCTCCTGCGCCATAATTAAGAAACCCACGCCAAATAACAAATTCATTATGACGTAGCAATATGACCCAAAATTCGATAACTCAGCTATGAGATTTCTCGCTATTCACTTCATAAAGATGAAACGTCTCAGAGAAATAACTTAAAATACCTGTTATTAAAACTTTAATCTCGGAGCTCGAAAATGTATTGGTGCTCTTCAAAATCAGTAGAGATTGCTTTAACATCTTGCCAAAATCTATTTTTAAAATCCACCAAATTTACTTTTACAAGTTTAGAAACATGTGTGCAAAATTTTAGTAGGATCCGCATTAAAATTATAATAATAAAACGTATTATATAAAATATTGACAACAAATGTTAGCATGAACCTACCACCTCCGGCTTCGAAGTAAGTTATTTTTCTGCTTTTGAGCAGTACAAATCTCGTCGACAACTCGTCGATTAAGTATTATAAAGAAAGTACTAGTTCAAGCAATGTTTTTTGTTACCGTCAAATAGTGTATACATTTCCACGCTTTATGCGTATTCAATTGTGCCCACGTTATTTATTATAACAGTTGACTTGAATTTACAGGGTGTTTTGAATTGTTCTGACGGCACATTTTGTTCAGAAACTGCAAGAGATAGAGTTGCGAAATATTAAGGGTATTATTTCTAGTGTGGGATCGCTTTAGATCCTAAATTTCAGAAAAATCGGAAATAATTTCGGGTTTTGGTAAAAAATATTTTTTCACCGGTAGGTGCTAGAAAAACGTTCAATGAGAAATTTGTAGAGTGCTGTCGAAAATGTTCAAAGAAATTGGTTTCATTGGAAAATAACACTTTTTTACGAGGATATGAGTTTATGAACAAAAAACGAGCTGTCCATAGGGTCCAATTACATAGCCTTCGCATTTTTGTACGTAAATGAAAGAAATGTCTGAAAGATTTAATTGAACATTGTATTCGAATAAACATAAGAATTTTACAAGTGAGGCTCTATGATACCTCCTTTTGCCGCGATACATGTTTGGGCACGATGAAGCATGTTTTGAAACGAGCGCCTGATCATATCAGAAGTTACAAGTTCGAAGGCTGAAATGATTCGGTGACGCAAATCTTCGATGTTCTCAATGGCCGTCACGTAAAATTGTGCTTTAAATGAACTCCCACAAGAAAAAGTCCATCTAAGTTAGGTCCGGAGACCTCGCAGGCCATCGACCGTGACCGTTCCTGCCAACCCAACGCTGAGGGAACTCGTTGTTAAGATGATCCACTACACATCTAGGTCCGTGGGGTGGTTCGCCGTCATGTTGGTACCACATCTGTATTTAAGCTTCCAGCGGAATATCTTCTAAAGCGTCTGCTATTTCGTTCTGCAAAAGCGCCAAGTAGCGTTGTTCATTAAGACGAGCTGGGAGGAAAATGGGCCAATAACTCGTTCCCAGAGCAAACACGCCCAAACATTAAGTCGGAGTTGTTGTTGATGATGATGGTGAGGAAAACCCCAGTGAGGATTTTCGTCACACCACATATGCACATGTGGGTGTTTTGATGGTTGAAAGGCCCATCTCTCCCAAAGGAACACTCGTCGGTCACCATCATTTGATTGATGAAATTTGGGTTCTCATCAGACATGGTTATTAGCCAGTTGCAGAACTCAAACTACGTTCCATATCTCCTTCGTGCAGAGTTTGGTGGAGGGTCGCTCGATACGGATGGAAATTGTGATTGTGAAGAGTGGTCCACACGTAGTTCGTCGATAATCGGAGATCGTCGCTTGCACCTCTGACGCTTGCTCGAGGATCTGCAACAAAATAGGCTAAGACGGTGTCTTCCATGTTGATTTTTTGACGACCTGGTTCACGAAATCTGGGATTGACGTTTCCGTAAGTCTGAAAGTCACGAACAGCTCCAAGAACGGTGTTGTGGCTTGGTCTTCTATCTGGATATCGAACGGTGAACAATTCACCATAAAATAACTCGACCATAAAAGCACGCTGATCACGAGAATAATTTAGTGGCATGTTGATTAGACGCAATAAACGTTAGAGATTGGTTGAAAACAAAAAGATTTCACATTAAATACTAATTGAAAACTTAACTTTTGTGCGTAGTTGGACTACTGATACGTTTTTAGGCCTACTGTTGGCCTAAATTGGCGTTTTGGTAAATTACACGTCCTCTTTTAAGGAATTTAATATTTTAACGTGATTTCTTTCATTTACGTACAAAAATGCGAAGGCTATTTGCCCCTATGAACAGCTTGTTTTTTTTCTTCAGCTCATATCGTCGTGAAAAAGTGTTCTTTTCCAATTAAACCAATTTCTTTGAACATTTTCGACAGCACTCTACAACTTTCTCATTTAAACATTTTTCTAGCACCTACCGGTGAAAAAATATTTTTTAGAAAAACCAAAAAATATTTCCGATTTTTTAAATTTAGGATTTAAAGCGATCCCGCACTAGAAATAATACCCGGAAAATTTCGCAAATTTGCAGTTTCTGAACAAAATGCCTAGTCAGAGCAATTCAAAACACCCTGTAAACAATTTTGCTAAAAAATGAAACCAGACGAGAGAGAAACTTAATAAATGAGTTGAAAAATGCTTGTATGAACAAAATCACGGTGATAACGTAGGGTCTCTGTGAATGATGAATGAATATTTGATAGAATGAATGAATATTTATTAGCTTCTTTTACAAAAGTACCTTTTATAACAGGGAGGAATCTAATTTAAAATAGGATTCACAGGCAGTGATAATGATAAAAATAATAAGTTCTGCAATAATATACTACTCGATATAAACGATGAACTAACACAAGCGTAGTAAAAAACCGAAGAATCTATAACTATTTACAATTTACAAATTTTAAATTACATATATTTACAACAAATATATTTGTATGTTTTTCGAATACATTGTACAAATATATTTGCAATGTATAACTCAGTATTCGAAAAACATACTAACTAGTTGAGCGCTTTAAGCGCAGGCCACCCCAGCGACCGAGAATTCTTTTAGTAACGATTAAATCAGGCCAGTCTGCGCAGTTCGATCCATAACCCAGCAAAAAGGCAACACACTCTTCAGACCTTTCCAGTTCTTCGAACACTCTCAAAAATCGGACACTCAACTAAAATATGCGCGATATCTTCCACTGAGACGCCACAGAGGGGGCGTTCGGGAACTTCTCCAAAGATATCGGTGAATCTTGCTGCGGTTGGGAGGGCCCCGAACGAGCGAGAAAGAGAAGCTTACTACGAGCCTCATGTCCAATGAATGTGGACCAGGCTAGCTCGCCCTTGATCGCCACCTTCGCGGTCATAAAGTTTCCCCCAACAGCTGCCTTGTCGACGGAGAATTGCGCTTGCTCAAGCTGTCGGATGGTCAATTCCTTTAAACATAGGACTTCATTCGCGTAAGTGAGGCAGGGTACCGCGACCGATTTCCAAAGCGTACGAGTGACCGTGTACGGGTTATACGAATGCGAACCCTTGTGCTGCATAGCCCCCTGTAGCCTTCCAGATTTTTGTCGAAGTTTATCTTCATAAGGAGCCAGGTAGGCCATGTCGGAACAGAGCGAAACACCAAGGTAGCAAACCCCCACAGAAAAACATACTTTGACAGAGCCCCACCAGTAATAAAATTAAGCATAAATAGCAATCAGAAGCTATTTTGATATTGAAGATGCAAGTAACTTTGAGATGAAATTAGCATAAAATTGATTTATATAGATTCGTCCAAACAGAAAGTTGCCTCGTCCTGTACCCTGTTTTACCCAATTATGTTGAGTTATGCTGGATAGCCTGAATAACTTCGTGATGTATTTAGCAAAGAAAGCTTAATGATCTAGCCATGTACACCGAGTATTCCAAAGACATCGACTTAATTGTTATCAATGAATTCATTGCCGGATGAGATATTAGAAAGAACACTTATTTAAATATAGTAATAAGAATATAGAGTTTTACATGTTCTTGCTTAATATTTAAGTATATTAATTTTTGGTTAAATATTTTCCCTGGCACCCGCAGGAATTTTTTTCGACCGCCGCCTCTGTTAATAGCAATAATGTTAGCGGTAAATTCCCTATTCTTCCCCCTCTTTTTGGGTTTACTGCTCACATCTCAAGATTTCCACTACCAGGCCCGTAGCCAGAAAAATTTCATTAAGGGGGCAGTAGCTTTTTGTGAGGGGGCACATAAAAAACCATGTTTTCTGAAGCAGACCATTCTACAACTTGTATTTTATTAAGAAATACTTACCTATAAATGACGAACTAAACCTTAGGCAAAGACCAGTGTTCCAAAAGAAAAATTTCAACGAATAGAAGTTTAAAAAACCAATAAAGATGAAGGGGCAGATAATATTTTTTGAGGGGTAATGGATTAAATTGAGGGGGCAGGTGGGGGTCAATAAAAATTTAATTTGAGGGGGCAACATTTAATTTTGAGGGAGCATCGCCCCCGTATGTCCTCCGTGGCTACGGGCCTATTCACTACACACATTTTCACGCGTAAATGTCACCCTACATTACTTGGTTGAAAAGCTTGAGCCCTTTGGAAGGTGGAAAGGATGAAGGGCTTCTGAGTAGAGCGTAATCCAAACCAACAGCTGAATTAAATTAAGGTGGCGCTCAACTATCACGAGTACTCATTATAATAAATCAGTTTCCACCGCATTAAGAGCTCACACATTGGAATTTAAAGCATGACGCACCAATTAACTTTACATTCTGGAGGTTCGAATGTTTTCAATTATAATCATAAAAATAGTTGTTAAAAGCCCGTAAATATATCCGAAGTTTTCGCATTAATTTTAAAAATCATTAATAATAATAAATTGTATTGTAACTAGCGAAAATGGATGGATATAAATAATTGCCTATTTCGTGATTTAAATACCTGTAGTTTAGTTTAAAAATAAAAATAAAATACTTTGTAGCATCCTTTTTCCTTTCGAAAACACCAATGCCATAAAAATACCTAATTTCTTCCTTTAGTGACAAAACGTGGACGCTGTCATTTGAATAAAAACACGACGGGCAAACTTTCTTTCATCGTCGTTTGTTAGTATGCAGTATATTAAATCAAGGACTTTATATAATGAAGTCCGTGATTAAATTTGTACCTAGTTACGGCAAAAATACTAAGAAACTAAGAAACTAAAGTACAAGAACTAAATATTGAAATTTGGAGGACAAAGTAAATAGTCTACTTAAAATATCGATAGATTTTGAAAGATACTTTCGTTATGTAGATTTCCTTAGATATAAACTGGAAATCAAGGTAACTGCTCGACGTCTAATGTAGGACAATGTAAAATTGCTATAGGTAGTTTCAAAGAACAAAACCTTCATCACTAGTACAGCCACGTATTACACTCACAATAGCCCGTAGTGATGGCGGCGCACACGTTTCGCCATGAAACCAAGTCTATAGTAAATCTCTACGCATTGTAACCCGGCCACCTGAATTAATGGCTTCAAAAGTCGCTTTATGACCTAGGCCTAAGGTGGTGCCTTGGGTATTAGCCTTGATGATGATGATGATTATTATTAATAAAATGCACTTCCAATACCAGAGTTAATTTTCATAGTAAGTTTAAAAATGAAATTAATCATAATATTAATTTTTACAGAGACTTGGACAATAACCAAATAGAGATCGTTGAAAGTTACACATTTCGAGTCAAAGCCGAGAGTATGTAAGTAAAAAATAAGTCAACTACCATAAGTTAGTTTTTGTTTTGACCCTTAATAGTTGTTGTCCATTTATGGCTCCATCAGACTGCCATGTTTCATGTCACTTCATTACGGTGTTTGGAATAGTCTATGTTTTTAGCCTTCAAAATGAGATCCCTTACCTTAGATCTTTATTATAGTTCACCTGGTAATATCATTTGGCTATACCATTTTGTCTGAATATATTGTTATTGATACAGTGTTGTTTATATTACCTATAAACTTTATATCCATAGGGGCGTGGATGTGGAAATAGAAAATAGTAGTCAATTTAATATCCCCAAACATTTATATGGTAACGACCATAGTCTGTTGGGAAAATAATGTCTTTTGAGGTTGTAATATTTTGGTACTAGAAGTTAGAACGCAATAGATAGTCTTTCGTCTCGAAAAGACAAAGTTCGCTTTTCTCAGTTCAATGCAAATTTAAGCCGTGATAATTTTACGAAACCTGATATAATCAAATCGGCGAGAGTTCGTGTAACATCTTTTGGTTCCCACCTACTTGTTCGTTTATGATCTTCGAACTATTGATTTATAAGCAGCTGGACATCGAATACAGTAAAATTGTAAACATATAGTAAAGCACAAAGTAGTTCGTGCTGTTTTGTTTAGCACGTCAAAATACAGGAAATAAAGTTAAGCAGAGCACTCTAGAAGTTTTAACAACAACGTCAGAAGTCACATGAGCATTTTAGATTTTTGATTTCCCGTTTGTTCTTCGGAGTCGAATATTTAACAACTTCAAGTAGACACCATATTTCTATCGAGGTCACGTGACACGTCGTAATATATAGGGTCTTAATAAAAATACTGATATTTATAATTTCCCAACTCAACAAAATGGAGACACAGTTATTGTTAATAAAAACCACCTATAGACTATAATGCGGTTATAATTACGCGAAAAAGTAGAAAAGTCCATAATAAAAATGGGGAAAAAGTTAATCCCTAACAAATTTAAAATAATGATAAAATCGGACCACTAGGTCTTCGAAGATTAAATCGAAACGCGAAACTAGGACCAAAGAGATTTTCGAGTAAAAAAAATGTAATTAAAATGGCCAGAATTTCAGCGTTAACACAGTTATGACAACTTATTTTTTTCTAGCAACACACTTTTTAAAAAACAAAAATAATTTTTTAATTTAACCAGCCTAGGCCTTATAAATTTCAGACGAAGTTGGCCAATTAAGTACGAGTATAGAAAGAGATACATTTGGGGTACAATATTTTTTGTTTCGACAACACAACGCCGGTTTTAGTGTAGTTTAAACGACGTTTTTAATTTTTCGTGTACCCTGGGTTAGGCAAAGGTGTGCAATTTGTTAAAATTCAATTTGAAAAAGTAAACTTTTTATAATTTGTCTCGATTTGATAAACGAATTTTTATGAAAATTAGGATACGTACAGGTAATTCTTAAATTAAAAATGGGCCGGTAGGCCATTCTTATTTAAGGGGTCAGCGTGATTTCCTATGGCTAAAATTAATACAGCCAAGCGCAGTAGAATCAATAGTCGGGTCGCTTAAAATTTTAAGACTTTATTTTTAGCGATTTTCATACCCACTATTCAGTATTGTGGTGGATGCCTAGCGGCATTATTCTTACTGTCAACAATTATTGTCTGCCAGTATTAAGACGCAACTTCTTGTAAGTTGTAATTATTTTTTTTTTACTCTAAAAATGATTTAGGCCTTTATTTCGTCGAATCGTCCCACGTAAAACCAAATAGCATATATGCCTACGGGAACTAGAGATAAAACGACGCAGGCGGCTTTCAGTAGAATTCGCGATAACTAAAATATTTAAGCTTCAGTGACTAAACAAGCGATGGGCCGGCCGTTGATTTCGTTTTTTAGCTTTTAACCTGGGAAGTTTTCGACGGATTGTTGCGTTTTTAGTAGGACTGAGCTGTATGAGGAAACTGTAACCAAAACTGCGGCATTTTCGGTAGTTCCTAGGTCTGCAGACTGTAGTCGAAGTCGTGTAACGCAGTCGGGGAGTTTCCCGAGTATTTTAAGAAAATAAAAGACGTAATTTCTTGAAAGTTGTAATTAAATCAATTTCTGGCCCCTCCTGAAAAATCCAGAAATGACGTCCCTGACTGTAGTCCAATGGGATTTTTACAATTGCTGTAGTGTCGTTCAATCCCTTTTTCACGTTCGTGTATCCTGCTTTATCAGAAAAAGGTGTAAGCGAGTGCTTTCCCCGCCGAAACTGCTCGCCGAACCAAAGATATTTTATCTATATTATCCTTGGCTGAACCCTCTTCGCATTGCTTCGCGAACCAGAGCGTAGAAATAAATATATTAAATCGAAAACGTAAATCGGGCAATGATTTTAAAAAGGAACGTCTAAAAAGGCTACAAGTAGAAAGCTAGTAATAAATCAAACACGAAAACTAGATACCTAGATTAATAAGGATAAAATAAAAGGTTTGACGGATTTTTTTTAATATAGTGAAAATGTGATATTATGGGATTATGAAAATCAAATTTTAAAAAGTAGAATACGTTTTTGTTAAAGCACCACGCGGCAACGTAATTTTGTAAACTATATTGGTTTTTAGTTTAGTTTCAAATAAACGGTACTATTGTTTCGTCACATACTCTACTATATCAATTTCTAGCCACATCTATTGAGAAAGAAAGGAACTACGCAGGAGCGCCGTGGTATTTAAAAAGTTTCACAAAAAAGGATAGAGGGCGCAAGAGCTTAAAAGGGCGTAAAAAATAAGCTGGCCCGACCTGCTTTAAATGCCTGCGCACGCCTATGGCCAGTACTACAATTAATATTAATGTATCAGCGTTGTACAGTACAGTACAGAGATAGCCATACGGATTTGTTGCTACTGTCAACTTCAGCGAGAAACGTATTAGAATCCCGTCATTTAACGAAAGTTAGTCGACTGTAGATAAGAAGCTTCGTACTGTTATGAGTTAGTGTACCATTTTTGACATGGAACTGATCAGCTCGTAGCCAGTTTCCCGGAAAAAATGCAAAAATCAAATTTTGTCCGTCTTCGAGTTAACGTTGATTTTCGCACTTTATTCAAGAAATAATAAACCATTTCTTATGGGAACTTTATTTAAATCTCATTATTTATACGTAATTAAGTATTTTTTAAGTAAAAATTATCATTATCGTAATTAATTTAATTGCAGTTTAATAGTAGTTAACATTTAACCGTTAAGCCTTTGCTTCGTAGGGAAAATTAGCCTGTAGAACCCGATCATATATTCTAGGTTAAAAATAACGTATTTAGTAGTACCAGAAAGAATTTTGTGGAAAGTGAAATTTAGTTTGAAGTTAATTTTGTTTTATCTCTTACATAAGTTTTTTTACCCAGCTGATTTTTTACAGAGTTAAAAAAAATGAATAATTGAATTTTGATTTAGGTGTATCCATTTAGCATTGTGAAAATAATTTTGGGAATTTTAATTACAGTAATGAAGTATGGTAAATATTTGAATAATTTTTCATAACAATAAACGTTTTGGGCATTCAAACTTAATCCTCTATGTAAAGGCGTCTTAATTATTCAAAAGCTTAAAGAGTGAGTAGACTGAAATTATTGTTATTTGAGGGTCAGTAGTGTACGAGCCATACCGTTGTAAGATAGTACAGCCAGAATAGGGCTGGAGACCCACCATTCAAGTACTGTTGATAAATGTACTTACTTACACTAAGCGCGTTAGAATTTATTTTAGTTTTTTTAATATAACATATATTCATATTAATTGCCTTTGTGACTATATTCATTGACAATGTCTGTGTGCTGTACCCCATTCTATTTATATTGCATTGTGGATAAAAATTACACTTTGCCTTTGTTTCTATAAATTACACGATGCCTTCGTGAATATAAATTACACTCTTGATACATAAGTAAACGATTAAAAGCTCTTCACAAATCATGCTATGCTACCCATAAACACTATCTCATCAAAGGTCTGTTTTTGATTGAAAGTTGTACCAAAATTAGCATATTTCACTTGCTTACTAGAACCAGTTATACTTCTATTAAGTTAAAAGGAACCACCTATGGACTGCATTGTCCATAGGTGGTTCCTTTTAACTTAACATTGCGTATATACTAATCTCCACCACTCTCCCCCTATTCGACTCTCCCCAAAAACGTATGGTCGTACGTACAAATATTTTTATTTTTTTACTTCTTTTCAATGGTGTGCCACCCCGAAACAAAATCCTGGCTATGCTACTGGTTATAGTCGCAAGCCAGATTTCCCGCACGGTACTGAAGAGTCCCAAATAGGACGAAACCGGTCTACCGTTGGAATTTCTGGCTATTTAATTTAATTTAATTTAATTTTTCACTCGAAGATCTATTTGGTCCGAGTTTCACGTTTTTTGTTTGCTCGAAGACCTATCGGTACGAGCTATTAGTAAGTTTTTAAATTTATTCAAATTTGTTTAGGATTTAGCTTTATTATCCCTTTTAATAATGGACTTATCTACTTATTCGCTAATTTTATACTTCTATTATCTTGTTATCTAAGTCTTAATGGCAAATTAAAACTCAATTTGACATAACCAATTATCATCTTTATTTCCCAATGTTAAGTAAAATATTTAAAATAATATTCAATATATTAAATTATATTCAATAATATTAAAATGTATGTTCAAAATATTTTTGAAATTAAAACTTATTTATTTTCTAACTTATGGATTTTATTTTCAATTATAAATTTTAGCCAAAATATGCCCTGTGAGGCAGAGCAAAGGGACAGCTATTAAATAAAAATGCATTTATCAAAGCAGTTGGAAGGTTGATTTAAGGGGTAGTTGGGACCTATGAAGGCACAGATATTGGAAATGTTTTAGAATTAAAGAGTTATTTTTTGGAATTATTTTAAAAAGCAAAATTTATTTCTAAAATAATTTCCATCAATTTTTCCTCACCTTTTATATATTTTAAAACCCTTTCCTTAAATTTGAGCCTTGAAACTGTAACAGTAAACTGAGAAAATTTTAAATTGTAAAGGATTACGTGCAAAATTACATCATTTAAATTGCTGAAACTCATTATAGAAACTAAACTATTAAAAAAGTCATCAATAAAAGAGATTTGCAATCAATTTAATCAAGAAAGTTATTAAAGTTAACAGAATGGGTGCAGTTATAGCCTCTATTTTCACAATCATAGCCGCCTAGAGTTAAATCTAGGCTTCTATGTCACAATCAACAGATGATATTCTCTACCTATAGACTGAGCCTGCAAGTGCAAGGAGAACCATGTGTCTTGTCCTTTAGCTTAGAAAAGATAAGTCACGAATTTTCTTTTATTTAAGAGACTTTCAAGAGACCCTCTAGTTAATTTCAAATACGTAATAGAGTTGCCGTAAATTGTGAACCCAAAGTTACGACTGAATGACTTATTTCAATTCGATTTGGTCTTTCTTGAAAGTCCCTTTAACAATTCAAACAGGCTACTGCAGTGTAACTGCACACATTTCATCAGGCCTTTCTAGAAAGAAATGTGGTCATTTTAATGTAATTCTATTGTCACTCTTTTTTACTACCAAAGGTACTTGACTTGTGAGGATCTTCAGTTTTTCATGATGCATGTCAAATTTAAATACTGATGCATAATTCTACTTTAAACCAAAAGTTTAAAATAATAAGTGCAGACTTGGATAGATGTCTGTTTTATAAATTCATTAAGATAATTAGCTTACATAGAAAGTTGCAAACTCCTTTAACCGTTTAATTTCTTATGTATTTATACAAAATTTTTATTTAACATATAAAACAGCATATTAATTAAGGTTATAATATTTGGCGAGTAGTAGTTTGAAACACAAAACTGCAGAATCCAATTACGACAGCATAGCAGATTTCTTTACAGGGCTTCCACATTTGATATCTAAAATTTTCCTCTTGCGATAATTTCATTAAATGAAAAATCCCACTTTTCGCGTTTTAGACTAAGTAATTCCCATTTTTTATCCCTCGCTCTTAATACTAATTTATAAAGATATTCAGATTAATTCTTAAAATTATTCAAAATTTAAGGTTTTATTTATTACAAAATTACTTACATTTTAATAAATTTGCAAAAATATATCCTCAAAAGGTGCTTTGGATATTTAGATTGTGACTTTCATTACTTTTATAATGACCCTTTATTAAATTTCCATCGCTTTTCCCGTTTTCCCTTTTAAATTGCATTATTCCCTTTCAGCGTTTTTAAAGGTTGAAAAATTCTGAATATACATAATTCTGAACTAAACACGCGTACTCCTTTACAATTTGAAATTTTCTCAGTTTACTGTTACAGTTTCAAGGTTCAAATTTAAGGAAAGGGTTTTAAAATACATAAAAGGTGAGGAAAAATTGATGGAAATTATTTTAGAAATATATTTTGCTTTTTAAAATAATCCCAAAAAAGAACTCTTTAAGTCTAAAACATTTCCAATATCAACTGCTTTGATAAAAGCATTTTTTATTTAATAAAATAAGTATTTTCGAAATAATCGAGCATCAATGAATGCAAAATGTGTTTTTTATCTTAATTCCAACCGCTATCCAAAATAATTCCTCGGAGGATTTCTGTATTCCTGAAACAGTAAGATATCAGAGGATTTGTCGAAAAAGAGTTAAAACTTAAGAAGACCAGAGACATTATTAAAAAGTCAAAAGGGAGGGAAGCTGAAGCATAAAACAATTGAAACCGAAACTGATAACATTATAAATTGAAATACAATATTAGAGGCTATTTCTCAAAGGACGAGAGCAAAACGTTAATGTAGTATTGTTTATTTGGAAAGTTATGCTAAATTTCGCTTCTTCTTTCGTGAAATAGATAAAGTAAAATATTCGTATAATTTTAAAACTAAGTTTTTGACTTATCTCTCTGACATAAAAAACAGTTTGACATTTTATTTTGATATATTTTTTATTTTTATGGTTATTAATTTTGAAATTCAAGATAAACTAACAAAAATTGAATCCAAAAATATCTTTTAACTACGTCTTGTGTTGCGTCGAAACTGGTCATATTGAATTATCTTAAGAACAATATTTGAAAATCAGTGTATCAGAAGTAGTTCCAACTAATGCATTTAGATTATTTATAACAAATCTCGATTCTGCTAGAGAAATTGAAAAAAAAGTGAAACTATACAGAAATTAAATTATTAATTGATGTTATTTTTTAAATAAAATATCGATGCTGCTATGATAAAGAATGAAATAAATTTCGCCATTTTGGAATAAGTCAAAGGTGAAAAGAATCGTTGAAAAATAATATTTACTAAAGGTAGTAATTTGAGAAAGGAATACGGTTCATTTTGAGACGTCGCGTTTATCAAACGCATTTTGTCATAACTCCAAAACGTTATATTATGATGCCAAAAACGTCCATAAGAGATCCATTTTTAGCCGAGCACTATTTTTCTTCTGAAAGTGTTTTGCAAATTCATATTTTAAGCTAGTAGTTTAAGCATTGTTGAGAAATGTATAATTCTAAAAGATAAATATAATATACTTATGTTAATAACAAATTAACTATATGAAATCTAGAACGTATAAATTTATTTACAGGCCTACTTATAAATTAGTTTATCCTTATTATACTAATTATCAGCAAGATAAAATGAAGAACATATTTTAATGAATGACTCCGTACTTAGCCCACCACTCCAACAAACAGCCACAAATTCGACTCGGTCTTTGGATATCGAGTTAATAAGAACCACCTATGGACTGCATTTCACAAAGTGAGAAAAAACGCGAATAGGTAGAATAGTCCTTAATGAAAAGGGACCAAAAAAATCCTAACGTTAAACAAATGTGAAGAAATTAAAATACTTACAAATAACTCGTACCAATAGGTCTTCGAGCAAACATAAATTTCTTCATATTTGTTTAAGGTTTAGCTTTATTGTCCCTTTCAATTATGTACTAATGTACAAATTCGCGTTTTTTATCACTATTTGGATATCATGCAGACGATACATTATTTCTTAATTGGTTAGTAGTATTTCCGCTCCCACGCGAGCTTTATAATTGAACTCGACGCGATACTTTCATCCAGCACGGTCGATATTTCATGCCCTTTCGCTGATCAATGTTTGCGCAGTCGTTGCGAAAACAAACCAAAGTAATATGATAAGCCTTTCTATAATAAGATGCCCTTATTGCACTTAATTACATTTAAATTTTAAATTTGATAAGTAAATATGATTTTGGAAGATATAGAAATGAAACGTGTACCTTCTCATAGTAGAAGCAGTTTCACTCGGAGTTTTCAGGAACATTTATTATTACTTCCGTTTTTATTAAAAATATTTTCCGGATGAAATAGTTTTAGAAAGTCAGTCTTATAACGAATTAATAATAGTATCAGCAGGAGCCGGCTATTGTACATGTTAAGAAGGATATAACTTAATTCTGGAAATATGCAACTGTTAAAATTAAATTAGCATTTAAATAATTTTCCGTCCAGATATTTATAAGGATCTTTACCATTTTACAGATCACATTTTACTAAATAAAGCGTTCAACAAAACATATAGAAATTGTTTTAAGGTTCACTTTTAAGACCAAAAAAAACCAAGAAACTCAAAAATCGTTTTAGAAGAACGGTTTCCTTAGAAATGTGGTTTTGTTTTCAAATAAAAAGTAATTATTATATTATTTTCTTACAGAAATTTAGAATACAACAAAATTAAGATAATAAGAAACCTGGCCTTTAATGGATCGCGAATAGCAAAACTGTAAGTGTACACTATACTAACTTACTGACCATATAAATTAAAACTTAATATATACTTTAAAGTTATGGATCAATACTCAGAACTAGTGTATTATAATAGATAAAGTAAAGAAACCTACAAGGATTATTTGTACACCTTAAAACATTTTAATAATTAAAAAGGAAGAATTAAAACTGCGTTACATGTTTCGCAAATCTGGCGTGTACGCCGCCGTTCTCAAATCTTTCTTTTTAATTATTAAAATATTTTATGCTGTACAAATAATCGTTGTAGATTTCTTTACTTTATCTAATATATACTTTAAAATTATGAAATATATAACTTTTAATAAAGGCCTGTATCATAAATAACGGTATTTTAATAATTTTATAGTAATTTTTTTTAAATGGTGATAAATACACTAAATATTATTTTTATTAATGTTTCTCTTTTACATCTTTTCAGGAGTTTTAAAGGAAACAGGCAACTTCATCTAATAGAGTCCAATGCGTTCGTTAACATTGAAAGTCTCCAACATCTGTAAGCATTTCTACTTTTTAATTATCTAGTACAATACTAGCTATAACCTAAAGTGTATGGCTCGGTATTATTCAACCGTTATCCATGAAATCAGCAGATATTTGTGGTTAGCCGTAGAGTATCTGGGGTTTAATTGTACGTTTACCGTCATGTTTAGATCATAGAACGTTCTATAAGACAATACCGGCCGTCCCTAGGTTTTTCCCTAGGGATTTGTGTGTATTAGTTCCACGTACTGTGTCCGCCGCCGCCTGTTTTCGTATGATTTCTCGCGGTACGTTAGAATTAGTACAAAGACACATGATACACCAATCGATTGGAAATATCATGCCCTCGCCGACATTGTTAACATTTGTGAGATCGGGGCCTCGGAAGTGGAGCATTCGCCGATGTTAGTGATTTTGGGTGATTTTCGATATAAATGTACTCAATTTTTTTTTAAATTAAGAACGACTTGTTTGAAAATAATATATTAAGTAGGTGTTATCATTTTAAACTACGTTTTCGGTTGCATTAAGAAATTTTAATTTTAAGTGGGCCCCGTAATCCTCGTACGTACTATTGTCATATTTTAATTTCGTGCCAATTGATACAGGCGCCATCTAACTCGTACACCTATGGCTACCGTATTTCCAAAACCAGGTAACTCGAAAAATTATTTTTCGGTAAAATTCCTCTTGGGTTTGTGAAGTTAATGTGCAAGATAATTGAAAATTTTAAACATAGTTAATACATCGGGATGATTGTTTGGACTTAAATGTTTTAATGCTGGTGGTTCCCTTTAATGGAAGTCTGAGTAAAGGCTAAAGATGTAGCGCTAAATAAGAATCATTAGATCCCTATGTAGCCTATTCAATTACATGTTACACCATTAAATAGGTTTATGCCTATTTAATCTACATTCATTCTAGTCAACTTAAAATAGACGAAACTACAAGGACACAATTTAAAAGCATTTTAGTCCTAGGTAGTAACGTCCAAAATAGGAAATCTTTTTTAATAAGGATTTTTACCGTATGAAAGTTTATTAGCTTGCATAGCGTAATGTTTTGACGAATTACTATTTTAAAATGTCTCGAACTTTGTAATCAATTAAAGGTTATTTTTTTCAGGGACTTGTCAGAGACCAGTATTTCGAGATTACCTACAAATGGTTTAGAAAGTCTGGAAATAATAAAATTAATCGACACGTTCACCCTAAAAGTGTTTCCTTCTGTTTACCATTTTAAATTCATCAAAGAAGCAAAACTTACCTATCCGTACCATTGCTGTGCCTTCAAATTTCCGCAAACTCATCATCCAGAGGAGTATGCAAAGTTTCAGGTAACACATTGTATAAAACCAACGCGCTCTTAAGAATATTCGATTATAGAATATCAAAATATAAGTTGTTTATGTGAGGAAACGCAGGATAGCGAAGAAATGTAGCAAACAATATGGTTGTGGGCATTTCGGGGAAACCTTTGTAGTCATGGGGCAAAGATTTCCATAGAATAAATCTGCTTATTCTTGATCTAATGGTTAGATAGACAACAGTAACATTTATCGATACCGTATGAACGTTTTTGTCGGTATGCTCAAATTTAATTGACGATACCGAAAGGTGGGATTGAACAATTGAAATAAATATTTTCATTGTCCGAACAAAATTTATTTACTAATATACAAAAACCATTAGTAATTTTCAAGTACGTAGCATACTGTCTTTGCGACATTTCTCGCGTGTCAACAAATTTCCGTAAATAGACCATAAGAGGTCTGAGGATTAGATACAAACCGATTTTGTCGAGCGTTATTTTTTATGGTGCAATTTTATTTTATCTTTGAGGTATTGCGTTGAGACCCTTATCTTCGTTTTTTAGCCTACCTCCCAAAGTATTCTAGATTTTAACGAAATTTTTGAAACAAATCGCGAGTCACGAAATTTTTTTGGATCTCTTAAAACATTGTGAAAAAATATAAGAGCCGAAATTACCTGTCAATAAAATATGCTGGCAATTCTTTGCGTTTAACTTGTCTATTCCACCCGTACCAGTCTTTAAATGGTAATCCATACCTCATCACTGTTAACAATGGTATCTATGTAGTAAGCGACGACTGTTTTCTTCGTTGGTCAACGTCATTCTGAAAGGACGTTCTCTGCGATTTTAAATAGGTGTTTCTATAAAATAAATCAATAAAAAATTAAACGTATAAAATGTTTTACCCCGCGTCACGAGCTTAAGCTTTTTAATGCTTTATTGGCACGCGCGTTTCGCACGTCGACTTCCAATACCAAAATCTTTATCGACTCGAGCGCACGCTCTCTATCTTCAATAACTATAGCTAGTGACGTAGAAAAGAACATTTACACGTGACCTCCCGTATTTTATAGAAACACCTATTCTTCGCGTCCGCCGTTAGCGCTTTCATAGAGTCGTTCAGAATTTTTGTCTAAACGTACCGTATGAGTTCTGAAAGTCTGTCCTGTCCGTTTTCGGATTAACCCGTTACTGTTTTTGTATCGCGAACCTGACGAAAGAACGCAAAATACTTTTTCTGATATACTTGGTTCTCTGAAGGGAGCGTTTGCAAGGAAACTACGATATTGATTCTCGGACTTTCTCCCCTTTTAATTTGAATTAAGCCTTTAGTTATTTTACAAACAAATCTTAAACAAGTTTCGCATATGGCGGTAAGACCCCCTCCAGCGTAAAAATCAGAGGGCAATAAAGTAATAATAATAATAATCAGCTAGGCTAATACCCAAGGCACCACCCTAGGCCTAAGTCATCGACCGACTTTTAAAGCCTTTAATTCAGGTGGCCGGGTTACAATGCGTAGGAGGGGGATAGCAAGCCCTGCAAGCCATGCGAGCCAACAGCTCTCTACACTAACTATTACCGTTAACCTCAACAAGTTTTTATGGAAGGGGAAACCGAAGATCTCGGGGGAAAACCCTTTAAACCAGTGGGGAGAGAACTCAACGCAGGAGTTGTTCCGAGTTTTCACCCAGTGCCCGTAGGACGCCCGTATTATCTCCCGGGATATTTTTATATTCAGATAACTGTGTTGAGAACTCAACGGTGATGTCTCGGAAGAGTACAGTTTTGTAAGCTTCCTGGCGTTGGCTTCTGTACCTGCCTTTACCTCACCGCCTATTCCCAATCTCTCTATACAGAGTGTCTTCATTTGATCGGCCCAGGCGTTTTTCTCAAAACCTATACTTTCTTGAAATGTGAAATTTTCAGTATGTACTCTCTCGGGGGAGATCGTTGTTATCTGTCAATTTCAGAAAAATCGTGTAATATTAATGGGTTTTAGAAGTGTTAGTTTTAGAACGCTACATGGTAGACGAAAAGTTTCAATAAGCAAGTTGTAGAGCATACTCGAAAACCTTAAATTGAATTGGTATGGTGGAAATCGGACATTTCGTCACTAAAATAATTGGTCATGAAAAACTAACAAGTTGGTACTACAATGTAGCGTTCAAAACCTAACACTTCTATTTTTCTGAAATTTACAAAATCAGTTACATTGGAAAAGAACATGTTTCAAGAAGATATGAGCTGATGAATAAAAAACAAGCTGTCCATAGGGGTGCTTTGATGAACCCCCACAAGAAAAAGACCAAGTTTACTTGACGCCCGTTGAGAACATCGAAGTTTTGCGTCACCGAATCATTTCAGCCTTCGAACTTGTCACTCCTGATATGATCAGTCGCTCGTTTCGAAAGATGCTTCATCGTGCCCCAACATGTATCGCGGCAAACGGAGGTATCATAGAACCTCAATTGTAAAATTCTTATGTTTATTCGAATACAATGTTCCATTAAATCTTTCAGACATTTCTTTCATTTACGTACGAAAATGCGAAGGGTATTGGCCCCTATGGACAGCTTGGTTTTTTTTCATCTGCTCATATCTTCGTGAAAAAGGTGTTCTTTTCCAATTAAACCAATTTAGTTGATCATTTTCGACAGCACTCTACAACTTTCTCATTGAAACGTTTTTTCTAGCACCTACCGGTGAAAATGTTTTTTTTTTTTTACAAAAACCGGAAATTATTTCTGATTTTTCTGAAATTTAGGATTTAAAGCGATCCCACACTAGAAATAATACCCTGAATATTTCGCAACTCTATCTCTTGCCGTTTCTAAAAAATTCGCAGTTCCGATCAATTCAAAACACCCTGTATACTTTTGCTCTTGATGATTATAATTTTGATTATTTTTGGTAGTTTTAATCTCTAAAGCAACTAGCAGAAGACCGCCCGTATGGTGGGCATTCAACTTGTTGAATAGTATATAGTAATATAATATTAATAATCTAAATATTGCATTGGAGGAGGAAAAAAATGTTTTATTTATTTTTAAGTAAAATATTTATTTTTAATTTTACAATTGTTCTCATAGGAAGAAACAATAAAATGCTCAGAAAGCCGAACAACAAATCACAACTACACAAGCAAGCCAATTTCTGTTCAAGCAGTCACCAATACGCCGACTTTTCAGCAAACAACAAACACTGAACGTAATGATGTCAATAAACCCTTTGGTTTTAGTCTTACAGAAGACAAAATTTATGCTGGTAAGTTTCATCAATTACTTTACATATAAATCATTAAAATGTCTATAAAATAAGTTTATTTAGATTAGTTTTACACACAAATTGAACCAAAGTCTTGATCATAATGGCTGTGAAAATTTAGGATATCATATCGCTTTATAACTACCATAGTTGAGGCTATTTTCTGGTTTTACTTGTTTATCGTTTCTCTTTCAATTTTATGTTTCAGTCCCTTCTTTAGCTTTAATTTCACCTTGTGGTTAACGTTCTGAACTATAAAACTACTACTTACACGAATGCAATTTAGCATTATTTCTCTATATATTTACTTCTCTATCCTTATTTAAAACTCCAATTTATACTATGAACTACGGTGTTGGGGTATAAATATTTTTACAGCCATAGACCAAGTTTCAAAATTTAAAAATTTGTAATAAATCTGGTAAGAAAAAATTAGTTATTGCTTATTTAATATTTAATTCCTTAGTCGCAAAAATATTGGCGTCGGCAAAAAGAATAGTCGGCGTCAAAGTAAAACCTATCCCCGGTCGGATAGTCCTTTTTTTTACCTGGTGCCCAGCACGTGTTTACTCTGTATCCCAAAAACGTCTATAACCGAACGAAATATAATTGTTATTATGAATGGATTATTATGTACACTCCACTCAATACAATTAAAGTGCTGTACTGTTCTTGAAGATTGACTAATTTCCATACTAGCAAATTAGTCATTCTCATGTTCTTTAATGAAACTTAGAAATGCGTCGCGTAAAGCGATTCTAGAGGTTATATCCCATACAACCGAATTACCATTCGACCAAATCAATATATAGCCAATATATTTATTATTCAACCGAATTTATTAATATCTGATTTGGTAAGTTGGGTTAGGTAGGGTTGGATTACTATCGTATTGGATAATACTAGGTTGGTTTGGCTAGGTACTGTCCTCTAGGTTGCGTTATAGACGGCCTATCGTGATAGTTAGAATGGGGTTGGGGTGGCGAAGCGCGGCACCAGCGCTCGAGCGAAGTGAGTGCGCGGCGCCGTCAGGCGCCAATACTTTGAATACATTGCACGTTTTATAAGTCAAACCGACACTAAAGACATAGTATAGGGTATTGTATAGGCTATAGGATAGTTATGGTTGAGCTTAGGTAAGGTAAGGTAAGGTTAGGATAGGTTAAAATCCGTCAAAATCGTATGATTCGGCCGAATGGGAATTCGGTCGTATGGGAATTCACTTGTAATAGTTTTTTCATACGACCGAATTACCATTTGACCGAATGTATTGTAGTTGTATGTATTGTATATTTTATATATTTATATAAAAATGTATCCCTAACATTATATTGAATGAAAACCGCGCAAAACGCGGTTTTCGGTCGATTGGAATTCGGTTCAATGGTACATTCGGACGAATGGGATTCGGTCCAGTGGTATACAATAATTCAAGAGAATACAAGGGCTATATATTTCAGGAATATGGCCAAATGGACCAGTTCGACATAAAGATGCAACATTCACAAAAGCTTTTCAAACTCGTGATATTACTAAGAAAAGCATCAGGGACATGAGTCAAAGTGACCGGAGTTTCTTTTTCGACACGAATTCGATCTCAGCCAAAGCCATCCGCACTTTTTGGTCTTTTGTCATCAGACAGTTGAAGAAATACTCGTACTCAAATTCCGAATCATACGCAATTCCGACTTCTTACTCCGTTGAATCCCGAATTAACACGGAACCGACACTTTATCCAGGAAACAATATAATCGTCACTCAGTTTAAAAAAGGTTTGTTCAACTAACGATAAATGGGTTTTTCATCAAGCTCTTTGGTTTTTTCTTTCTATAAAAACGTGTTTAACGATTATAGTAAATTTATGGAGCTGATAGCTCGCGTAGCATTAAGAACTTTCCACCACCCTCTTTCGTTTGGTAACCCAGCCACCACATTTAAAGGAATTATACGTCGCTTTAGAACTTGGGTTTTAAATGGCGCCTTGGGCATTAGCCTAGCTGATTACTTTAACTTTTAATCGTGTAATTAAATATTTTAAATACCAATAAAACATATATGTGCGTAAATAATGTTGTAGATTTTTTGAATAAGCTGATTATATCCTCTCATGGCGATAAGCTCGGGGCAGTCGTCAATAAAGCGCCATCCCTAGACTCATTTCTAAACTAATAACATAAGTCTATAATATTATCCTATGAGTTTGTCACTCTGGGGAATATTTTACTGAGAGCTAGTAACGGAGTGACGTCACTAGAAGAAAATTTGCCCCTAGCGAGGCGCTGTCAAAGACAACGTGTGACTCGTTAGCAAACGGACGCAAAATTTCGACGAAGCCCGTAATGTCTTGTGAATAGCTCTCAGTAAAACTTTTGCATGGGAAGAATAGGAAGTGTAACACTTATGTAACAGTATTATACCCTTATGCTAATAATAAGCAAAGCTTGCAGTATTCAAGGAACTGTCTTCAGTTTGAGCAATGAATCTAAAATTGGCTGTAGTATAATTACAAAATTTCCCCTCCTATGACAGGCTATGGGATTGACGTTTGATTATGTTTTTGTTTCATGGCAATTTTAAATCAATTATTTTGCAGGAAGATTATACAGATCTCTCGACCCCTCTGAGAAAACCAAAGATTCGGATGGACACTCTGACGACCGAAAAGATTACGGTCGGTTTGCCTACAAACCGGAAGAACGCACCAACTGGAACCATGCCAATGAATCCAGCATCCATTTAGTGGAGGAACTCGAGAAACGGCACAACAATAACGACGGTAAAACAGGCTGCCACTCATTTCGCGTTTTATTCAAAATTGATGAAATAGTTTGTGTGAGGTACGACCTTTATTAATTATGATTGTAAGAAAGCTATTAATCACTTTAACAGTAAACGGTAATCACACCTGCTAGCCATATAGAGATATCAGGTGCATAGTAACCGTGTAATACTATAATAATGCTTTGAAAAAAGTTGCGTTGATAATAAAACCAAAACAACGGGTAAATTTACGAAATTTCAGAAAAACCCTGTGTTCTACGTGAAAATTGAAAAAGGAATGCATTGCAAAAACAAATTAGCCAAATATTGGTCAATTGAGCTAAGACAGGGAGGTTTACAGCTAGAATGAAAAATCTATTGACATAATCGGAATAATGTAACTGTGATAACAGGAATTCGTTTGGTCAAAATTCCTAGATAGTATGTAAGAGGAAAATCCTGCGGTATAGAAACGGGAAAATTCCATTTCCCCTGAATACAACTTGATCACAGCGCCGCTCTAACGGCAGTTGTTCAAATTTGCTAGTAAGTAAATGATCCTTTAATTGCACTAGATCCAACGATTTAATTTAAACAGGTTGTTATTTTTGTAAAAGATACCATTATTTAAAGGCTTTTGAAAATATTTATGAAAATCTAGAAGCTCTTTCTTTGCGTACTTCATGGTTTTTGTGTTTTTCAGCTAATACAAATTAAACGCCAAACCGCATTAGCTAGAAAGTTTGACCATCCAAGTTAGTTGGAATTTTTATTGAAAATTTGAGCTTCCAAAAAAAGAGCATCTGAATGTTAATTTCATCACTGTTTAGACCACAATCGTTCGTATCGACAAGAGGTGGTAGGCTTTACACTGATATAACGATACAAGGTCTTAGTATTATGAAGTTTCAGGCTAGCACATCTCTATTACGTAGAACCCTTATTATAATGGGAATTTTCGAAGAAACTCTCGCCGCTGGTAGCGTGACCGAGCTTGAGTTCAATTTAAAGGTTTGACAACAGGTATTTGTTTTATTGGTAGTCTTGACGACAGGGGTTTTCAAAAACACACGCTGCCTGCTCAGAGGACTTATAGATCGGTCATGCCACTAGTGGCGAGATCTTCCTCATAGTTCCCCATTCCGTAATAAATTCGTTTCGAGGACCCGCTTTCATCAAGGCCCATTTCATTTGTTGTGAAGTTCGTTTCTCAAACTAAAATAAATGGATTGAAGTCACGCACGAGTGCACCAGGCAAGTGCCACTCGAATTTTGCAAACGCAAAAGCCCAAGCACATTTATTTCTTTATCTCGGTAAAACTTCAACTCGTTCGGCTAATTTTTTCAAAGAAAATAAATTTAATCTAAAAATTCAAAACATACCTCTAGACTGTACACACTAAACTACATTGTTACTCTTGGCTTCGCTGAGAATGCTAACATGCCTGATAATTAAGGTCAACTCTTTTGTTAATATATTATTTTGAACATTAATACCTTACTTAAGATATCTGCTAGAAGCTTAAGTATTTGCATTTCAATGATCATAAATTTGGTAACAAGAGTCGCAATTTGCAGCCACTCAATGGTGAATTTGCAAATTGCTTTTCCATTTAAAAGCATCATCACATTTTTTTGTATAATTTAATTCGTACACCCCTATAATCGGAGGACTATCGGACCAATCCATTATACAACACCGCATGTTATTGTTTTCTTCAATTTTGGTCTTGATCTTACATATAGCAACGGGCTTTTCTATAGATTGGTAGGATCAATTTTTAGAGAATATTATTCAACTTTCGGTTCATAGTTGGTCTTCCAACTTCATCGATTTTCTACTCTTTTTTCGGAACGTTAGTTTCATATACACTCGGTTTTCTGAACAAATTTTGTCGGGTTACATTCAAACTTAGGCATTTTTCTTTTAAAAGCTGGTAGCTTTAATCCTATTATTATTATTGTTGGTTAAATGTTCTAATTTATACATTTTACTTAAAGTAAAACATGTGGTGTCTCATTCACTATTTTAAAAGAATTTTCTGCAATATTTCTTCGATTTTTCTTACAGTAAGAGTCTATCGTCCAAATAAATCTTAATGAGGAGTTTCTGATCTCAAAGCTTACAGCGATGACACTGAAGGTTATACATGTAGAACCGCATTTATTTGGTGTGGAACACCAACACTCTCAATATTGGCCTCTTCATTATGTGGCTTTAGTTATTTCTGACGCTTGATAGTCAATTCTTGTTCAAATTGTGACGGGGTCTTCCATAAAGAATGCGTTGCGTTTATATTCCCTTTAACATCTTGCTCAGATTTGAATAATATTGGCGGCAATGATAATTAAAATTACCAGAACTCTACGTTTATTATTAGTTTCCATTTTCGGGTGATCTCTTTCATCGACTGTATTGAGTGTAATCTGCCTGTTTTGGGTTCAATGTTGTTAATAATAACAGGATAAATTTAAATGTTTAAACTCTGGCCTAGCTCTTTTGATGTTTTTTCAATTGAAACTGTAAAACGTATGTCAAATTTAAATGAGAAAAGTTAGTAAACGCGTGACTAAATATAACTATAGTGACCAATTTTAATTGTTCAACAATCATCTCCCGATTAAAATTTTTTTTTAGTATTATAGTAACCTACTTTAACCTGATCTAACCTAAATCTTAACTTAAACCTAACCTCATATAACTTTACCTTAACATTGAAAACAAAACTGTAGGTAAAAATCGATTTTCTAACCAAAAACTAACAAGGTGGCTTTAGAAAATTATCGGTAACGGATGGGAGATACATATGCAATTTTCAATATATTCAAAATTCAAGTTTAGTATTTCATTGAAAATGATCATATTTTAACGAAATCCTTTACGAAAATGGTGACTCAATTTGAAAATTATAATCCAGAATGTGCTATATTTTATAAAATTACAATGTATTAACTTCAAATTCACTCCAATTTGATCTATATTATTTGATCCAAAAAAACTGAATGTCTCTTGATACTAGCTGGATCGAAATTTTGACCTTGGAACATGTCATCTTCGTAAGTGATAGAAATGTTTAAGTCTCTGTTTCAAATGCAGGAAATTTTCTTTCACTTTGAATATCCACCAAAATTATAATCGAAATCTTTTATGGGATAAGCAATTCGTTTCCGACAAAATGAGCTTTTCTCCTATAAGCGTTATCACCCAGAGCTCATGTACTGTAACTGATGTCCTTTCAATTTAGGCTCAGGATTCGGAGATAGTATTTTCCCACCGAATGAGAACTCGGACAAGCACACGGGATTCGGAGAAACATTTGGACTGCCAAAACCTCAAGATAAAAAGAATATCTACGGGGAATTCCACCCTTCCGTATCTCCTGAATATAAAGTGGAGATATTGTGCGGCAACATCGCGAACTACAGGGAAGTGCAGTGCTCGCCGGAACCCGATGCCTTCAATCCCTGCGAAGACGTCATGGGGAATAGCTTCTTGCGAGTTGTCGTTTGGTAGGTTTTCCGCTTTACATTTCTTAAATCAATTTTCGAAAGTTTTTTAGGGTGGTTATTGATTTTGGTGCCATTCACGCACCTTCGTGTTAACATATTGAAAACGTTTGAATTTGAGATTGCTTTTGTGCAGTTCATTTCTTACTTTTTTTGCTATTGTCAGTTTTGATGAAAATTGGTAAAAATAGTTTTATATAATCAAATTATTGCATGGACCAGCAAAAGAAGCCAATACTAATAGCAGACTTAAATTAGTTTGTGATATACTTTTCTTTATACTGAGTCTAAGGAGCTTGAAATTTTATGCGTATATCAAATTATATTCTTTGTTTGATTTTTGATGTTGTTCCGTTTGCAATTAAGCGAAAAAATCATTGCAAAATTATATCAACATATTTTCGAACATTGATTTTCTTGTGGTAAAATAAGGGTTTGGGTCGACTTGCGCAGTTTCCATTTGCGCACTTCCCACTTCCGCAGTTTTCGTTTGCGCACGTTCCCAATTGCGCGTTTCCCATTTGCGGAATTGCTATTTGCGCAGCTCCCCATTTGCGCAGTTTGTCATTTGCGCGCTTTTTCCCGATTGCGCAGTTTCCCGCTTGCGCGGTTTTCTCGTTTGCGCAGTTTCCCGTTTGCGCGATTTTCCTGTTGCGCAGATTTGTTATTTGAACGGTTTTCCCATTTGCGGGGATTTTTATGACTTAAATATTCACTATTAATCCTTTTTCCTAGAAAAAGGGTTATTTCTGGCAGGTAAATATTAACATTACCTTGTTTACCATCCAGCTGCGCTGCTAGTGTTTGTTTAATGTCCGGTTGGGCTGTAAATACCAAAAAAATTAGGTTTTTCTTAGTTAAAATAGCATTCGTTGAATTAGTCTCTTGGGAAAATATATATAGTCCAACAGCGACTCGAAGTTTCTCGGCCTTTAGGCTAAGATCATAGTGTAGAACTGTTTACTGACAGTTCCAGCTTTAAGGACGATTTTAATGATGGCCATACCTCTTAAACAATTGTAAGCGGCACAATAAACACGATACAATAAAAAATGATAAAAAATAAAAACGATGTTTAAAATCTAAAATAAACAGGAATTAAAAAATGTTTCAATTTCAGATAAAAATGCTGCTAATACCTTAGCACCACTTTTAAAATGGCTTCTGTCGTAAAACAATATACGTCCTCTGTAGTAGAACACCTATATGAAAACGGTGCCTACGTGCCTGCGGCGCGCCCGGCTCACCTAACCGTTGCGCGCTTCGCGCGCTAGCCTTGATATAACTACCTTTATATAAAAACTATTTCGTTGAAATGGCCTCCAATATAGGACAGTAAGCGTCCTGTATTTCGTAGGAATGGCCTCTGTCATAGGACAGTTACGTCCTATGTGAGAGGCCAATACCAAGATATTTCGTTAGAATGGCCTCTGTCGTAGAACACCTCCTATATGAAAACGGTGTCTACGCGCCTGCGGCGCGCCTGGCTAACCTAACCGTTAAAAAATATTCTTTCTGGCCCCTAGGAAACATGCAGTGCAATTAAAAAGGTGCATTTTTGGTGGAAGGCACTAAATTTAATTACCAGCCAATATACTGTCCTCAGTGTTATAGTTACTACATTTTCTTTTAGCCTAAAGGCTGAAAAGCTACGATTCGTTTGTCGACCGAAGATTTATTCCCAACAAAATAATTCAACAACCGATATGTCAACTTCAAACAACTTTAAATTATTGGTATGGACAGCGCGACCGGTAATTAAAAATACACCAGCAGCACAGTTGGATGGTAAACAAGGTTACGTTAAAAATAAACTACCTGAAAAAATCTTATTTCAATTAAAATTGCTTAATATAGAATACTCAGGTCGTGAGAAGCCGCGGAATAGAAAAACCTGCGCAAATGGAAAACAGCCCCATTGGGAAACCGCGCACATGGAAAATCTGCGCAAGTGGAAAACCACGCAAATGACAAACCTGCGCAAATGAAAAACCGCGCAAATGAAAAACCTGCGCAAATGATAAACCGCGCAAATGGAAAATATCTGCGCAAGTGGAAAACTGCGCTTACGGAAAAAGCGCAAATGAAAAACGCGCTAATGGAAAACTGCAGAAATGGGATACTGCGCAAATGAAGACTGCGCAAATGGAAAACCGCGAAATTGCATTTGCGGAAATGGGAACTGCGCTAATGGGAACTGCGCTAATGGGAACTGCGCAATTGGCCCAATACCAAAATAAGTATAAGTTAATAAGGATATTAATATCTTTCCTATACAAACACCTCATTTAATTTTAGCTTATTTACTAATAAATGTACATTGTGCACATTTAAGTTTAAATGTGAAAAAAACTTTAGACTCTACGATAGTGTTTTTTTCTAAGAGGAACCTAAGGCATATATCGAAAAGTAAGGTCTTTTCCGGGTTATTTATTTTCTTTCATTAAAGACTTATTTGTGTACTGAAAAACAACAGTTCAATGTTTGTGGTTGCACCACCCTTGGCAGTTTTTCCAAAGAAGATGCTATTTAGGATACATATATGTAGAAACCAGAGAAACAAATTTATATTCTTTAAGCGTTTATATTATCTGAAAAAAGAGGCAGTTTGAGCAGATGTGGAGTTTTTACTGAACGTTAAAAGTTTCTATTAATATTTCAGGTTCGTAGTAATCGCCGCTGTTCTTGGAAATCTTGCGGTTATGGTAGTCCTGATGAGTAGCAGATTCACAATGAGCGTTTCCAAGTTCCTCATGTGTAATTTGGCATTTGCGGATTTGTGTATGGGACTTTACCTTCTCGTCATAGCCGTCGTCGACCTGCACACCATCGGTGTTTATTTCAATTGGGCCATCGATTGGCAGCAAGGTAAGACGCCAGTGAACCGCTTTTGCTGTTAAAATTCTCCAACCCATATCTCATCATTTTAGCCTTAAGCCGATAGGCTTTTATTAGACATCTTTTTATGGGCTTTCGTGTTTTGTAATTTATTTCTTTACAATACAAATAAAACTCTGAAAAATTATTCGTAAACGCGAATGCAATTCTTACGGCTAAGAAAATATTAGTGGTTTTTCGTTAGGCCCTGAAAAACGGCCGTATTTCACAAGTTGAATATCATCTTTTATCAGTTCGAAGTTGTTAAGTAAAATATAAGGCTAAAGGGCTAATCATTTTTGACCAACGCGGGTCGAAGACCGAGTTGTTCCGAGTGAATGAAGAAAACGTTTCCACAACATGGTGGTCGCACAGACGCTTTTGTTAGCCACGTTTTAAAGAACGGCCACGTTTTGACCGAGACTTAGGTCAAAATATTTAAATTTGCCAAATTTTTTCGTAAGATAAAATTAAATGTTATTATCAATATTAATTACGTTTATTAACGTAAACATTTTCCAAAAGTAAAACAATTACGTGTTTAATCGCCCGAAATCTAGTGTGGTTAAAAAGGTTGCCTATAGTGTGAATAGCCTTTAATTCTTTAGTTTTATATTAACTTGAAATTTCTACCCGCCCAAGTAATGATTTCGTTTAATCAAGCTTAGTTTACCCCTAAATCTTCGACCTTCGTTAGAAAGTTGTTACTTTAATTATATCTAAGTCTATCGTTATTTGCTTTAAGAATATTTTGTTCTGGTATTAAGAAAAACGGAACGCGTAATTTGACCTCCAAGTCTTATATACGATATTCTTAAATGGAGAAAGTAAAGAAAGAATGATAGTGGTTTTTTCTTCTATAAATCTTCTTTAGCAGTGAATTTTTCTTATCTCTGACCACTGACTTTTTGTTTGGTACTTTTCGATAATCTGAAATCATCAGAATCATATACATATCGAGATTCTGCTCTCTTTTTTAGAAAATTACAAAATCCTTCAAACATTGCTCGTAAAGAATATCCTACCTTTTTCCTGGAGGGATATTTTTATTATCTTAGCTTTTAGTCTCGGATCATTTTAGTTTTGCGGAAAGTGAAGAGGCTTTGGCACTTTCGATAACAATATTTGGGTTACTTTTTTCCGAGGACTTAAACAGAAAAAAAGAGTTGAATTACTTTGATATATTTCTAAAATAAGCACGCACGAATTCTTTGGAAGCTTTTGTAAGGGTCCTACAGTTATTTTCATTTTCATAGCACTACTTTCAAAATGCTTCACCACCCAGAATATTTTCGAAATACTATTCCAATGAGGTAAACATTGAAAATAAGGTTTTATCCGAAATTGGGTTGTTTACATAAGATAAAAATATTTCGATAAAAGTTTGGTAATCAGGATCACGAAGGCAAACGCTAGAAGCTGTAGCAGGTGGTGACTTGGGTATTAGCCTAGCTAAATATTATTATTATAATAATTGAAGGTAAAGTTTCAATTAAAGATAATTATTTGCGCAGTAACGTATAAATTGTAAATATTATATTATTAAAAAACATAATACTAATAATAAAATACTTTTTCTCAAATAAACTGCTCCCACAAAGCAATAACAGCAGTAGATTTATGTTTAAATAATTTCCTGAAAACCTTGCTTGCAATAGGGACTTGGCAGTGCTACGTCACAGTTTTTTTTCAAGAGTTTTTATCGTGGGGAGAAAAATATGACCACAATGGCGGCCATGGCCAAAGCTACGGAGTGCCAAGTCTCTATTGCATTAGAAGCGTCCGTCAAAATTATCAAAAGTCCACTAAATGATAGCGACAATGAATGGTCATATGTTTTTTGAATTATTTAAACTCTATTTGTAGTTTCGTTATAAAGTAACGCTCGGAGATATTTATAATTAACGGTTACTCGAGTACTTAAAGTTTCTGAGATTTCGCGAGATTAAAATTTTATTTTTTAAAACTTAAAAATATCAATTGAATCCGTGATCAACCTTCAATGATGTCTTAATTATCGCTCAATTTATCCTTCCAGGAATTGGATGCCAGGCTGCCGGATTTCTTACCGTGTTTGGAAGCGAGTTGTCCATTTTCACTCTAACCGTCATTACGCTGGAAAGATGGTACGCAATTACATACGCCATTCATCTTCACAAGAGATTAAAGCTGGGGGTTGCGGTGCGGGTGATGGCCTGCGGTTGGATGTACGCTTTGACGATGGCGACTCTGCCATTGGTTGGCGTCAGTGGATACGCGAGGACGTCGATTTGTCTTCCCATGGAGAACTCTGACACTTCAGACCTAGCATTCCTGTTGACTTTACTCACCACAAATGGCTTGGCCTTCCTCCTCGTGTGCGCTTGTTACGGGAAAATGTACCTTAAAATTGGTGGCAGACACAGGTCTGTTGTCTTTCATTCCATATAAAACACTAAATTATATTGACTAAGAGTATGTAAAAAATTAGGGAGGGTTTTAGGTGCTTTTAATAATGAAATTCTCAAATTTCATACATCTTCAGAATATTATTTTAATTTTGATACCAAAATAGTCAGGAATTTGAAAAGGAATAATTATTGAGAAAGGTCGGGGAACTTTACAAAAGTCAAGGAATTGAAATTTATCTAAAACCTTTCAGAAAGGGATTTAAAAAAAAAGTTTTTAAGTGTTGCAACAAACATGTTAGCTATAACATAACCTGAAGACTACTTTTAAGTTTAAAAATTGTCTAATTTTGGCCGTTAATTGATCGGGGAAAGTCTGTAAAAATGATCATTGAAAATTTTCTGAATATCAATCTGAAAATATGGCTGGCTTTGGATTTGGAAAATGGGAAATGCAATAGTTCCAATATTTGAAAATCCTTTAATAGTCTATTTATTAAAACTCGCTTATTAGATGGGTAACTTAAAAAATTTCAAAAAGATTTATAATGGGGACACAAAAAAAAATAGATTTCTTTCTTGATGCGAAAGAATTACGAGGTTCAGTAAAGTGGTGGACTAATTGTTTTCGATTTTTTTTGAGAGAATGTTCTTTTTATCTTGGATCGATAGCTTGGCTGGCTCAGAGATGACCATTATCTGCCAATTTGGGCCGCAGTAACCGCGAGAAAAAAAGAGCAAAGAATTCTCATTAAATTCAATCGATATTAAGTGTTCCCGAAAATGTAATTACTCGCAACACAAATCCATTAAGATCAAACGCTATGAAAATGCAAGCTAAAAGCTTGAGAAACTACGATTAATTTAGCTTCACATGAGAAACTCCTTTGAGGAATATTAAAAAAAAAACTTTATGAAATAATTTTCAACTTTGGACCTTTTTCCTCCAAAATCTTTAATAATTGGCGCTCTTCACTTTTACGTTCTCATTTAAAAAGGTAATCCGTAAGTGCTTTCAATAATATCGCAGAAAGGATTGAGGCAGAGGTAGGCTGGCCAATTGGGGAGAGGTAGGCAAAGTTTCTTAGCGAGTGGGTCATTGAACCACAGGGGGGTGTTTTCTGGCCAGTGGTTTGGAGCCGATAAGATACTATGCCAACAGGACGTTACTGGTTTCAGGGTTTTATTTAAAAAATTACTCTGAAAGTTTTAATATTACCGTACGTTATTTGAACAAATTTATTTTAAAAATAAAACTTTATTTTCAGAGTGGTGCAACAAACACGTGCGGCAGCGGCAGATACAACGGTAGCGAAAAGAATGGCCATGTTAGTGTTTACTGACTTTGCCTGCTGGGCTCCGATAGCGTTCTTCGGAATAACAGCCGTTGCCGGATACCCGTTAATTTCAGTCACGAACTCGAAAATCCTGTTAGTGTTCTTCTATCCTTTGAATTCGTGCGCCAATCCTTTTCTGTACGCCATTCTAACTAAACAATACCGACGAGATTTCTTCATACTGGCGAGTCGCTATGGTTTCTGCACGCAGAGGGCGTCCAAGTACAAAGGAACTTATTCTTGCAACACGACGACTAACCGGTTAGTTATTTTCCATATAGAATCGTAGGATTTCTTTAATCAGTAAATATTTAAGGGCTCTTTCATTACGAACCAACTGTCACGTCTCCGCTTCCGGATACACTTCGAACGGCGTCATGTTGAAGGACAGTGGCTTGTCGTTAGCGCGATGTCACAACGCCAAAAAGTCCCACTTGGTCAATCAGCATTTCTCCAGCCCCAATTCAATACACAACAAATTTGACATTGAGAAAAACCAAATATACGACGACTTGCGATTCAATTTGTACGGCGACGGATTACCAACGGGACGCTGTCGTTATCGTCACAATCCACACAGTCACTCCAAACACCACGGTACGAATGATTAATACTTAAGTCCTATACGAGGGGCAGGTCACTTCCATTTTGGGTGCGTCTTAATCATAGTAAAATGATTAAATCAGGGTAATCGTGATTAAATCAGGGTAATCAAGATTAAAAAATCTAATCACGATTTAATCAATCTAATCACGATTTAAACGATATTTAATCATTCTAATCATGATCTAATCTTTTTAATCAGGATTTAATCATTTAAACAGATTTAATCATTTTAATTAGATTTAATCATTTTAATTATATTTAATCATTTTAATCACGATTTAATCATTTTAATCACGATTTAATCAATATAATCGGTCGAATCGATAATTTATCATTAAAATCAAAACTAAAGTACGATTTAATCATACTAATCACGATATAATTGTTTAATCGGGATTTAATCATTTTAATCAGATTTAAACATTCTAATCATGATTTAATCATTTTAATCAGATTTAAACATTTTAATCAGATTTAAACATTTTAATCATGATTAAACGTGATTTAATCAACTTAATCGTGATTAAATCGGATTTAATCGTTTGAGGGGTGTGTCGTTAATCAAGGAAGTGATCTGCCCCTCGGTCCTATACCTCTTTCTCTGATATACTTATTGATACGAAAGTTAAACGGTTTAAAACTTTACCTTTCTCAAAAAATGCCAGCGACTTTCCAGAATTTTAGCTCTAAACAATTTGAAAAGTTCGTCTATAAAAGCTCTCTAATTCTATATGGGTTACTTCATTGGTATCCTAAACTTGTATGTATTTTATACATGATCTTATACTTCTAGTATCTCTGGTTAAATAGACGGCAGTAGAATAGTAAATATTTTAATATTCTATTCGCCATTCCACACGTGCGTTGCAATTAGCAAAATCTAAAATATTCCATTTCAAAATTGGTTTATTTTAAAAGCGTCAATATCAAGATATTTCTGGTTTTAATTTATTTGTATAGAGATTCAACTTCGTCACCTTGAATATTTTGAAATCAGAAAGAAATCTTCATGAAAGTTCATTGTTACCCAATTTAGAATAATACAAAAGTTTTACCATGCTTGTTTCGCATAAAATAGAAATTGTAAGATAATTATAACTCTGTGTGGCTCGCGTAGTGTGATATCATTTCATTCACTTCATTGTTGTATTTCATCCACAGAGATAAGAAGTAGAAAGATTTTTCGGTGCATAATATACTAAATAAATACTTTAGTAAGTTCAAATCCCATTTTTTACACTAAAATGTGTAAAATTATGTTTCGGTACGTAGAAATTGTTTTAAAAAAGTTTTACATAGTTGAACAATATAAACTTTTAGTTCAACTTTATATAAAAAACGAATGTGTAGGCCTAGTTAATTTAGCCACGTGTAGATGGCACCACGTATTATTTTACATTTTATACTTACGACGTGGAGTATTAATTTTCAGAAAAACAATTAAGCACGAGTGCGCCTAAAGGTGGATGCACACATACGGTTCGCAAGCGATTTCGCCTGCGAATTTTCGCGCACGCGCCCATGCTCCATGACTTCCATTCTATTTAAGTCACGCGACGCGACGCGATTTGCCAGCGAAATTTCGCGCGCGAAGGCTATGTGTGCATCCGCCTTTACTCTCAATTGTGTCTCTACTTCTTTCTATCTACATGATTTTTTCAAACCGACGAAATCCTACTATTTAAAAAAATCTATTTCGGCAAAGCACTGGAAACTAAACTGCAAAACACCCTACATCGATTGATATAGGGACAAAATTTTAAGGTTCTCCGAAAAACATAGCGTTAGTGATTTCGCCTACAAAATCTATTACTTACTCACACAAACTCGGACTAAATTGGATTTCTTCGTTCGGCCGGTAAATAAAGATCAAATGGTTTATTCTTAATCTTATCAAGAGATAATATTGGATGTGCGGGAACGGTATTTTCGAAATTCGAAAATCTCATATAAGAGCCAAAATAGTGGAAAAGGGCAAAACTCCATTAAAAGCGCGCATACGTATAACCTTTATTCGCGTGGCTTACTTTTTTTTATTTAAAATCTTATAAAAAGGAATCTAGTTTTTACTCGGGTACGGAAAGAGTCTTCTACAAAGTAGAGACTGATAAATAAAGTTACCTATTAGACGCGCCAGAGAGCAATTTTCCGTATTTTAAGACAGTTTCGATTATTACTTTGAAAGGACAGGGAACATATACGAAGAAAGTTGGTTTGACAGCTGCGATAATCCTGCATCACAGCTGTCATTTTTCTTATTTTAACGCAAGTTTATATCACATTAAATATGCGGGTTCATAAAAATAGTTAATATAATATAAATTCAGTTTGAAAAATATTGAAACCTTTCAACGATAGTTTACATTGATTGATTGTTTGATTTTTATCGTAAGTTTGCAGATAATTATGATACCTCGTATCCGAATATTGTTAGAATTAATTCAATCTTTTACTATGAATATTATTAAGGTTCAACTGGAAAATTTAAAGATAGTGGTTACAAAAGTAAATTTTTAAAATAAAGTGTCCATTATCACATAATGGATAGCTCTGTCATTTGCATAGTCTAGAGCAAAAGTTTCCAATGACATTTTACTCATTAACGTGAAATAGAATATTGATTTAATTTCAATGCGTTTTACAGCCCATAAAAGACACCACAGAAGCCGTTATAAAAGCAGTGACTACGCGACATCAGATTCAAAAGAGGATGAGTACTACAGCGAAGAAACGAACCCTGCTCATTTACCTTCGTTGAACACCATCAAACAATTTAATACAGTGAGTAATGCTTTTATTTACAAAGCTAAATTTCAGTTAAACACACGCAAAATGTTTACGTCGAAACAAACGCTCGAGCCTTTCTGATTTTGCAGATCCAGATCTTTGATCTTCGATTTTAAGGACATTTAGTTAAAAATATATAGTATTTGAGATTTTGTGCAACTTCACTTTCTTGCAATTACCAGTAATTTCCGTTAATTTCGTTTAAAGCGAGTGACTACTCTAGTTCCAGACTAGTTAACTCAACAAACTTAAGCATATTCGATAGTAACGTTTCCGCTCTAGTGTTGCTCAACATTCATCAGCGCGTATCCTGCTAACCGACAATAAGGGTGTAGTGCGCATTATACCCTTACTTTATGGGAAGCCATAGACTTAAGCTTGGGAAACAACCTACAAGTATCAGGGCTCCCAGAGTTCCTATAATTCCTATAAATTCCTACAATTTCAATATGCTCCTATAATTTAATATTTTATCAAAATTGTTCCTATAAATTCCTATTTTTTCGAAATTTTCTAGTTTTTCTATAGCTATATCCAGAAATTCCTATAATATTAAAAATAATGTATTAGAAAACAGCCTTAACGTTTGGGAAAAATTTGCCTTCTAAATAGAGCTTAGCTCTGGCTTAGGTCCGGTGTTCCCGAAAACATCTACGGTTGGGCTCCCAGAGTTCCTATAAATTCCTATAATTTCAATATACTCCTGTAATTTCCTATTTTTAGCTAAAATGTTCCTATAAATTACTATTTTTTGGCTAAAAATGTTCCTATAAATTCCTATATTTTCTAGGAAATTTCCTATAATTCCTATAATATTAAAAAAAAATTGCTGGGAGCCCTGAAGTATAGATTAACTAATATAAAATTACTTTGAAGCGCGGGCTAATTATTCTCTTTTTATCGCTATTTATTTTGAACGAACGGTGTCTCTCTAGCTATTTTTTCGTCATAACTTTAATTTCATGACGAAATTGGGTATTTTTCTTCGACAGAGCGTGGACGTGGGAGACGTGCTGACTCACAGCTTAAGCCAAACGGAGAATATCCTCGAAATACAGAAGGACGAATATATTTGTCGATCTGGCGCTTCGTTGCCCGAGAAGTGTTGTTGGTGCGAAGAAGCCATGGCTCAAAATAAACTCAAAGCGGATAACGCGTTATTTACCGTTCCTAAAAGCACCCCCGATTCCGGCCCCAGTTCCAGCGCGACCCCCGACACGAACAACGCCATCGTTCAAAACGTCAGTGACTCTTCGGCCGAAACGTATTCCAGTTTCCCGCTGCTGAAGATGAACGAGGAAGTGCTCAACGATTCGGAGACGAACATTTTGCGCTGCTCTCAATCCTTGTTCAGTGTCGACGTGAAACTTGCCAAACCAAGCGAAGAAAGCCCCGTCGCGCAAATGTTTTAGTTCGCTTTCACTTGGCCAAAGACATCGCGACTCTCTTAAGACGTTTGATCATCATTTCGTGGGAATACGTTATTTGAAACCGCGATAAACTGTAAATCTGACCGCCATCTATGTATAAACGCTTTTATTGTAGGTTTTAAATACAATTGAAAAGATGATATAAAGAGGTATTTTAATTTTGTAAATATTACATATTTAATTATACTGGTCGCTATAAAGCCATTAAAAGCTTACGTAATACGAATCAAAATTTACTTCGTAACTGAATATAGCGTAAGTATATACGTAATACGTAATGTAATATTTACCAGATACGACGGAGTGTAAAAGTATTTGTAAATCCTTTGATAAAAAATTCTTTATGCCGATCCTCGCTTAACAAGTTGTAGAAAAATAAAATAAATTTAAAACGTGAAATAAGTTTCCAAGGTTGTAATTGTGTAGGCCTAGATCAAAGAAAGATTTTTTCCGCTGATAATTCAATTTTCATTTTACGATGTGGATTATATTTATATTTTTGGGTTTTTATTCAAATTTGCATTTCATATAATAATTCTCCTACAATTCATAAAAGTGATTTTAGTTTAATTTTAATATTTTCCGCGAAATAATTTTTATTCAAATGAATCGCTGTTTACATTATTATTCCAATTTACATGTTTGTTGAGACTAAAGCGTCATATTCCGGCGGGAATTGTACGACTTGGTTCACGCGCGTTTGATATTAGCCGAAATTTATTATACTTTTCTAATGAGATAAATATTCATCTATGTCATTAAAGGGAATATAACTTCAAGTTATAGGTGTGGAACACCAAACTTCGACCATTTCCCGCTCCCTCCTATGACTTTAGATATTTTTGGCGCTATTTAGTGACTTCCCGCCAAAATTGCTTACATAAAAAAGCATAAAAAACATAAAAAACGACTTGGGGTTATATTCCCTTTAATAAGAAACATGTACTTTTGCAGGCTCGACGTAAGCCAACCAATGCACGTGGCCACCAAAATTGTTAGTGATTATTGTTTTCGGATCTGCTTTTTTCTTCCGAAATATTTTTTGAAAAATCAGCGGGAGTCTACGAATGTACGTATTTCAATCGCATTACATTAGCAATATTGAAAAATCGATCCTTTTTAAAGAGGGTAGTAAATATTGGGTAAAAGCTAAATAAAATAATAAATAAATAATAATCAGCTAGGCTAATACCCAAGGCACCACCTTAGGCCTAAGTCACCATGCGACTTTTGAAGCCCTTAATTCAGGTGGCCGGGTTACAATGAAATAGTTGAAAAATTAATTTAATTAATAATCGCACTAACTATTGAATCTTAAAATATAATATCAACATTAATAGAGGTAAAATAAAGTTATTGTTAATAAATTTTTTTAAATATTTTATCTTATGTATGACGAATTCCTTGTCGTACACGTTTCCAGATTTTCAATTTTCTTAAAAACTTAATCAAATCCATTTATTCCTGTTCGGAATAAATCCTGTTTATAGAAAACGTATGTTTCAAAAACCCTTGCATAGAGTCCGAAATTTGAAGTGGCAAGAAAATGCTTTTTCCCTTGAATTACCCACCGAATCCCTCTTCAAGGATGTTTGACGCGATGGGTTAGACACTCTCGGATGACTTGTACACAGAGTTCGAGTACTTAGTACTGTTAAAGGTACGGATTTTTAAGAGTTCAGGAACTCTTATTAGCACAGTCAGAGGTACGACAGTGTACACCGAGTTCGCGGAGTGACCTACCCCTCGGTTTGACGTCGACACGTATCTTTCCAATTTACATATAGTAGGGTGTCTAGCACGAGGGGCAGTTCACTCCTCTTTTGAGCGCAGATTTAATCGGATTAAATCTAGTTAATCGTGATTAAATTTTTAATCCGATTAAATCAAGAAAAAAATTTAATCTTGATTTAATCGGCTTAATCATGATCTAATCTTTTTAATCACGATTTAATCGACTTAATCATGATTAAATATGGTTAAAGTTTTTAATCATATATTTTTTACTTCGCCATTTAATCATAAATCGATAAAATTAAACCAATTAACTTTATTCAATTAAGATTATAATTTGCAGTATTTAAATCTAAAATAATATGCTAACTGGAACAGCCAAAAATGTAATTGTTTTGAAAATAGTAACATTTATTATCACATATTAATGACAAATTAAATAAGAACCAATTAAATAGGAACATCACACAGATATTTACACGAGCGGAAGCTTCGCTCGAGGTTTTCCTTAGAACTTTCTTATTCTTTCTGGAAAGACGTACACGTTTGCTTTTTTCAAATATGAATGATAAAAAATCGTCATTCATATGAAGACCCATCGTCGAGCTAAATGAAGGTTTAGGGAGAGTAAAGCCGTAGTTTTCCATATCAATATATCGGTGATTTTCCATAGGAACTAGGGGCAGATTCCCATTTAAATCCCACATATACCACGAACATAAAACCCCCAAGCCTTTTCCTCCCTTTGACGGAACAGGTGTTGGTGCATAGTTCCTACTTCCTTGTATAATGTCTTTCTTTTCCCTTTCCACTCATGTAAGTAAATTTCAACACGTGTTAAATCCAAAAACCATTACCCTCAATTTTTTTTAAAAAACACCATTCTCCAATTGAAATGTCGTGCCTCTTGGATACATTCACTAATTGAGTGTGTTTAATCGGTGCCTACGTTATTATAATAACGTAGGCACCGGTTTAATAGGAATCGCTGTTTGAAGCTCCTTCGTTGCCACCCTTTTAATACGATCGCTGCTAAGCGATCAATCGTTGTTTGTCAATAACCAACATAATGTGGACTTCTTAAGGTCTTGATAGATGGCCCATAGCTTTTTTTTTTTTAGTATGGGGCGCTCGAGTGAAGTTAGTGCGCGGCGTCGTCGGGCGCCAAAACTAGGTTTACTACATGTATGATGTGTTATTTCCTTGGATTCCGTTATGAGTGCGGATATACCTGCTAAGAATTTGTTTCAACCTTTTTCTTTTTCGTCATAAGTCCTACGTTATTCAAAAAGTGCTCCAGTAGTTTAGCGGATCATACCATTAAGTAACTATAAAATCCTACCAATTTATTGATGGAAGTTTTGACCGGGAATGCCACGAATTTTCTCTCTTATTCCTATCATTCCCTTGACTCGGGCGATCGAACGTAAAAATCGAAGAGTCAGCAAGGACACTTAATGTAGGAATGTAACGAAATATATTTTATTTTAGATGAAACTATTAGTTCCATTTGGAATTTTAATAAATATGATTAATTTGTTTTAATACTTTTATTGTCAAAGCGTAATTTAATCATCAAAATCGAGATTTAATCAACTTAATCACCAACAGGATTTAATCATGATTTAATCGGCCAAGGGCGCAGATTTAATCATGGGAGTGACCTGCCCCTCGGTCTAGCAATCTTGGAGGATAGGAACCAAACACATTATATCGGACTAAAAATGCGACAAGATCTTTCGGATAACCGTTATTAGAGCATTATAAAAAGTGGGACGAATCCAAGCCTTCGCTAACTGAGCACTGGTAATCTATCTTAAGTTTAAATAAAATGTACGAATAGTACGATACCTAAAAATTAATAAAATATAATCTAAGGGACTTCGTAAACTAGAATAGGGAATAATGCTATATTTTAAAATTTTCGGATAACGTAGGAAACGCTAAAAGAAACAAACTGTTTAGACTAGTGTTGTAAATCGAAAAATTTTCCGGAAAATGACCGAGGCCTTTTTTCCGGAAAATTTTCCGTATATTTCCGAAAAAAATAAAAAAAGTTTTCATTCCATGATTAGTCTAATAAATTGTTTGCAAATTGAAATAAAGCGGTATTTTCGCCTCATTTTTTCGAATCTGAAAGTAAAACTAAACCTCTAGACTAGTTTAAACTGATTAACAATGTAACGCTATTAATGTTTTGTAGTATGGCCACCTGAATTAAGGGCTTCAAAAGTCGCACGATGACTTAGGCCTAAGGTGGTGCCTTGGGTATTAGCCTAGCTGATTATTATATTAGACATTTTATATCGATAAAAAGTTAAAAACATTAAAAACCCTTAAAAGGTAATTTATGTTTCAAATTTTTATTTTTCCGATTTGCGGAAAAATTTCCGGAAACTTTTCTGGAAAATTTTCCGCATTTTATTTTTCCGGAAAATTAACAACACTAGTTTAGACTAAAGTAAGCGAAATATAATCTTATAATAGCAAGCGAACCCATTCTCTAAGACGGCCCTGACTACCAGCTTGAAGCAGGTGACTAATTAATATTTTATTGTAATGTGATATCGGTCTCTATAATACTTTATATGTTGAGTATTTGTATTATATGAATATATTATACGTTCGTATTTACGGTAAAATTATTATGTTAATAATACTTGTGTTAGTAGTCTAGTTGGTAATAATATATTACACCGAGATCTAACTATAGATCTCTATTTTAGCGTTTCTCCCTACTTTCAAATTAGCGTTTGAAAATGAGACTGACCCAGGCAAGTTAAAAGTCCACCGTTTTGTCGAGAACCTACGAAGCCTCTGAATATGTGTAGGTTGAAACTGTTCAGTGGCAGAATTCTATATAAAGGGAAACGGTATCCACCAATTAAATTTCCACTATTTGGATGGGTGATGCGTCAAGTGCATTTCGTTTATGAGGAATTATTTCATTACTTTTAAAATTAAAGTTTTTGGTAAATTGAAGCAGACTTTTTTTGAATCTGAATTCAATCCTAGACCTAAATCAGTAAATGACCTATTCAATTAGAAATATATGGTTATTTTATTACGAGTTAAATATATTAAATCAGTTGTGTTGGAATAGAAATATTTGACCATGTCGAAAAAAACTCTGAGCGTACTGGATTGGATGGATTTGATTAAAATCAAGTCAAAGTTCTGATGATTCGTCAAGTTCTTCTAAAGAAAAAATCGAGACCGACGATTCCTGCCCATCAAATGAACCAATTGGAATTGAACTATCACAGGTTCCAGAAGCAAACCAACTATGGACTGATGATGTTGATTCTGTCACTTTGGAAAATTCAAGTAACGCTTTGGCTCAGCCTTCGAGCAGCTTAGACATCAAAGTCTCACAGTGAAATGAATTACCGAAGAAAGATTTTTATTGAATAAAAATAATTCTAATAGGTCATGTCCCATGGTAGTGGGTTTCAAACTGTTGAATAGCTCAATTATGACAACAGTCCCGATGAAGTGCTAAGTTTGTTTTTGTGAAGTAAGCGTAGAATTATCTTTTCTTGACACAGCGTTTAAAAATTGGAACTTGGCCATAGATAAATTAAAAAAAAACATATCGGGTTTGCTGAATTAAGTCAAGATTTTAATCAAGTTTTATTTAGCTAAAAACTGTCAAGTTGTAAGGGTGACACTTAAGGAATCTGGTAACTTACACGAACTTCTACGTGAACGAGCTAAGAGTGTTACATTGGCTAAAAAACGAGACAATTGGTTAAGTGGAGACATACATTTTGGAATGTATGTCTTTGCGCATACAGATAAGTGTCCTTGAAAAAATCAAGAATAGTATCTTTTATTCCATCATTACGGATGGAATAACCGTGATTTCTGGAAAGGAACAGTTTACCTCGTAAGGTGATCCGGAAACTTTACAATCGTAGGAAGATTTCATTGATATGTACAATTCACCCGACTGTAAAGCCGCCACTTTAAACGATATGTTACTTTGAATTGGTCTAAGTTTTGATAATTAAGGGAACTCTGTTTTGATGGTGCGGCAAATACGTCTGGTTCCATCAATGGCCTAAAAGTGAAAATTGAACAACTGCAGCCAAAGGCTATATTGTAACCACGCGCTTGATTTTATTTTACAAGAAAGCTGGAGGAAGTGTGTAATGGTTAATGACGCAAAAACTGCCTTTAAGGATGTGACCCACATTATTTTGGAGCCTTTAAAGCGAAAAACGTTATACGCCAACATCGTAACAGCACCAACATCAATAGAAAATGAAATGCAAAGTGCTCAAAAGTCTTATTCCATTGCAGGGCTCCCAGAGTTCCTATAATTCCTATAAATTCCTACAATTTCAATATGCTCCTATAATTTAATATTTTCTCAAAATTGTTCCTATAAATTCCTATTTTTTCGAAATTTTCTAGTTTTTCTATAGCTATATCCAGAAATTCCTATAATATTAAAAATAATGTATTAGAAAACAGCCTTAACGTTTGGGAAAAATTTGCCTTCTAAATAGAGCTTAGCTCTGGCTTAGGTCCGGTGTTCCCCAAACCCTCAACGGTTGGGCTCCCAGAGTTCCTATAAATTCCTATAATTTCAATATACTCCTATAATTTCCTATTTTTAGCTAAAATGTTCCTATAAATTCCTATTTTTAACTAAAATGTTCCTATAAATTCCTATTTTTTGGCTAAAAATGTTCCTATAAATTCCTATTTTTTGGCTAAAAATGTTCCTATAAATTCCTATATTTTCTATGAAATTTCCTATAATTCGTATAATATTTAAAAAAAACGATGGGAGCCCTGCCATTGCATCCGACACGTTGGACCGTACGGTCTTCGTCAATGAAAAGGTTTCTTCAATCAACGATAGAGTTCTGAAAACCGTTTCGAAAGCTTGAGCTAGAAAAGCGCAATATGTGATGATACAAGACCGGTTTTAAAAGGGTACGAAAGGAAACAATAAGTTTTGGACGGTTTTCTCATTGCGTTCATCTTTGGCTACCTTCACTCCTCGCGAAATTTTAGCTAAGACATTACATTCTTGATTGATTCTGAGTCGGGATGTAGTGTTTACTATCCCATTTTGGTGAGAAAATGCCATCCATTGTAAGTAGTCTCGGGCCTGTGAAGGTAAATGTTTGACTTCGATGGTCTACATGATTGTTCTCTTGTTAGAGACATATTTACACGCTTCTCAATGTTTACATTATTTATTTAACTAATCTTCAAATAGAGAACACGTCTAATGTACTGGTGTTTCAAAATGTATTTATTAGGTTTCGTTGTATAACCAAAACAAAAAATACACTCATTGAGAATTAGCGTTCCTAAAAAAAACATGTTTAACAATGTTTGTTAAAAAAGAAATCGAAATCGAAAATTCCGGAATTAGTGGAAGTTTCTTTCGCTGGAGGAAAGCTCTTTGGTGGCAGATAGTGACAATGTAATCAGGCAAACCACGTCCCCTCTCGTCTATTTTCTACTCGAAAAATCAATGTTGAGTGAAACGGGCTAAAGAGATTTCACGCTCCGAGGAACTTTCCGCTTCGACTTCGATCAAAGTAATGGCTTGAAAAACTTTAAGAGGATAACGTCGATTTTCTATGTAAGTAAGTTGAGGGCTCGCATCTTATTTCTTAGACCAAGGATAGACCTTGGTATAGTAGGCTATATCGCAAAAATATTTAGGAAAGTGATAAAATATTAGTTGTCGGTAACCCTTCAAGTTATTACGCCTTACGGACTGCTTTTTAAATGACAAAATGGCGTCTTTCGTATATTGGCTTTACAGAAGATACTTTTTCATTCTTTATAATAGTATTTGGGAAAGATTCTTTCTGCCATGCTTAATCAGTTTTAACTAATCGCTTAGGAATAGTGCCAATGAGTTTTACCCACTTACCGTACATATCATTCCAAACATTCTCCAAGATAATTAAATTTTATAGTAATTTAAATCACTAGTTTAAAATATTTTTTTGCAAAAGGGAGTTCTGAATTTGACCATTGCCAACTGTTGAGGGGTATAGATTTTTGCGTAAACCCACATATTTAGCAATGCAGAACTTTAATAATTGCGTAAATTTATTTTGAAATTGTATTTGTCGTGCAACTTCTACGGGACGCCACTATTTTGTGGAAAGAGGGTGATAGCACTGCTTAATTTATTAAGATAACGAGATGGCGCTGTGTATTTTCCACCTCCTCTGCCATTATTTTTTCACTTTCAGTTATAGACGTATTCATTACAAATATTTTGTTAATCAACTGAAGGGTAAGTCTCCGCTAAAAAAAGGTACCTTCCATACCCTTATCTTTTCTTTCTAGAGCGCTTTTAGAGACTCTTTTCAGCGACATTTTACAGGACGCGTCCCTGTTTAGTTCTATTCTCTTCTTTCCGCCGAAAGACCCGAGCGTAGACAACCCGCTGAAGGTCGGAGGTCATGCCGGGGGGGGGATTAATAGGGGTAGAGAAAGTCGTAAAAATGGTATATAGTTTCGGTTGCGTATTTGTTAAAAGCCTTCCCGCGTGTTTGTCAAGTTTTTATTGATTACCTAGTCTTTGTTAACCGTGAAATGAAAAGCACGCTCAAATGATTTTTGGGATTTGTTCTCCGCGAAAATGTATTTAAGTACTCGCGATATCGTCGTTCAAACTTTACTTGACTCGAAACACGATAACTTTATCAAGCATTTGACTTAACAAAATGAAAATATTTTATTCAAATGAAAGATTTGCCTTTGAGCGACTCTCAACTATACAAATACACTGGTATATTTTTGTTTTTTATCTCATTGTTTCTAGTTTGCAATTGATACTTCAAATGCGATTGTTATAAAAATAAAAGTAAGTTAATATAACCGGTTTTTTGGTTAGATCTCTTCAATATTTTTAGCAATTGCAAAACCCAAATTAAATCTTATTATTACCAGTTGCTTTAGGTGATTCATCACAGATATAATTAAAGGTCATATAAAGTAAGTTAAAATAAGAAATCGAATAGTTCTAATGAAAATTAGCACATTAAATATATAATAAACATATACATGGTTTAAAATAAATACAGTTATTTTAAAATAGAAAATTAATATAACGATTATAATAAGATAAATGTGTTGTTCATTAAACCGTCCCAATTAAAGAACAATGTATAGATCTATAATTCTTATTCTAAAGGTCTAAGACAGCAAATATACAAACTAAGCCATACATATATTATATAAAAACTTTTGGGGTATCACTGCTTATAAAGTTTCTCTTTCGTCTTCCACCAGCCACTTGTTTTTCACTACTGCAAAAATTAAAAATCTAATTAATTATTAAAATACCGAATAAAATCATAAATAATTTTAAACGGAAGAACTACTATATTTTAGAATTAAAACACAATAAAATGCTCTTGTGCACAATTACATTTTTTATTTCGTTGTGTTTTTATTCTAAAATATTATTTTGAGAAAGTTAAAGCTAATTTTAAATAATGTCGGAGGAAATATTTTAATTTAAATGAGATTAATCGAAATTTAGTTTTTATTTAAAACGGTTGAGAACTTTTGCATAAATTGTTTCGTGTTTCTACAAAAGTAATCTTCGTATAAAATTTTAACTCTGAAGTTCAACATAAATAATACAATATGGAAACAAAATGTAAGTGTAACAATTTAGCTGTCTGTAAATATTTCTCAATTTTTACCGTCTTACATTTGTGTTCAAACTTGAATTTATGAATAGTCCTTGTAACAGCGTGATAGATGAGGACAGCTCCCAGAAAGCCGGTGCATGTCACGTCGGAGTACAACGCAATGTATTGTTGTACTTCCCACATCACCTATTTGGAACATTTGATACTAAGATGTTTATACTGATCATACAAAGGGGAAATGCCTGAAACCTGTACAAAAAGTCCTTTAAGACTTTTATAGAGACTTTATACGGAACTAAAATCCTTAGTATATAAGTAAATTATTTCTAAAGAAAAGCATTTAAGTATTTCGAAAGCTGAATATAAAAATTCCGTTACCTATGTTTTATACATACTACTATTCCGTGACAACTGTTATTAACTCGGCTTGCTTTAAAATGCTTTGGTCCCATTCGACCGAAATCCAATTCGTTCGAAAACGACTTAACATTGAGTCCCAATCGATCGAAAATACCCCAATTGTGCGGTTTACAGCCCAATTTTGCACGTTTATATTATTTTTTATAGTACATCAAATTTCGTCGCGTTAGCCTTACTCGACGCAATTGCTACAAACTTAACCATTCACATTAAAAAATGAAATTGTTCGAATTATTGTATTCTTGATATAAATAAAAAGTTCAAAGCATAAATATATTTATAAAAGCGCGCCACCCTAGGGAAGTGAGCGTCTAACCTAACCTAACCTAACCTAACCTAACCTAACCTAACCTTACCGTTAGTACACCTGTAGCAATTTTGTTTAGGTATAACGTTTTTTGCGTACCCTTCTATATCTCGGGGCAGAAGTACAAAACAAAACAAAAGGTCCCAATGAACCGAATCCGCCTTTTGGGCTATATTTGGGAAACATATTGAATTCGGTCGAATGGGATTTCGATCGAATGGGAATATACCCTTAAAGATATTCTAATTTCAGATGCATTAATAAGAATAGTTATAATCTAGGCTAACACCCGGGCACCACAATCGGCACAAGTGAACTAGCGATTTCTAAGGCCATTATTTCACGTGGCCGGATTTAAAGGCAAACCTTTCACGTGGCCGGATTTAAAGGCAAACCTTTCATGCCACCCTTAAGTGAATATTATTGTTAACCTCGACACGTTTTTATGGAGATTCGAAACCAAAGAACCCAATTCGGGTGAAAAAGCCTCTTACCAATGGAGGCAGAACCTCCAAACTGAACGCAAAAGACGTTGTTCCGAGTATTCAACCCTTGGGATCAAATTCAGGTCCGCTTAGTGGGAGGCGAAAGTGCTAACCACTAAAGCCACGTTCACACTAAAGCTTAAAAAAACAGTTACGGTCGGTTTGAATGCCAGTTTTGACCGCCGACGATAATTCTTGGTTCTCACGTGCGAAGTCGTTTCACCCCGGTTCGCTTATAGCCAACGCTTAACGCCATTAAAAAATACATAATAATATTATTTGACATTATTAACGTTTTTATCCCCATTATTTTGGAAAATACGAGCAATTTTACTTCCCCGCCTGGTCGTTTTGAAAGCGATTCTAAGCGAACCGCCTTGGACGAGTTGCTTCCCGAACCAACACGAAGCGATTTCTCCCGCCGTTTTTGAAAATGAGTTATTTAACCCAAGCGATTTTAGGGGCGAGTGTGAACCTGGCTAAAATCAACCTACCATTTTGCGTGGTCAATGATTCCAAATAAACGATTTTTTTATGAAATATCTAATCGAGTTTCACCAATAGATAATCAGAATAAAGGTGCATCTGCATGTTCTGGGCCCCTCTTAATTTTATTTATTCTTTTGACAAATATCATATGAAATACTTACATCCTTATGGAAGGAAACGAAAACTATCGTGAAAGACGTTCCGATACTCTGAATGGCGGTTTCAAGAGCCAATGTTCTGGCGACCTTCGCATTTTCTTTCATCAAGAGAGCTATAATGTATGGAGCTGACAGTCCCACAACTGGAATAATGCCACATGCGGTATAGATTTTCCAGTGCAGTTCCAGGTAAAACGTCGGTTTGATCATTATTGCGATGATCTGCCGACAAAGAAGTAAGCATACGGAAACTCCAACACCAATCTGAAGAACAAAAAAATCACGGAGTTGAGCTAAAATTTACAAAGGGTTTAAATCATTTTGATCTGGTTTAGATTTCGACGCTAGCGTAGTGGTCGGCGGAACGAATAAATTAACCGGCAAAATTTCGATTAACCATAAAAAGTTGGGTTAATTGTTTTTTTAAGAACATTTTATACGAATAAACAACGATTTAACATGCAAAAATAATCGGTTTTTTCGTATTTTGTTTGTATAATTTGCGGTTATGAATAAAAATAAATAATTGGATAATTTCTTATTCAAACGCCGACCTCTACGCTAGCGACATCTGTTAAAAAAATCTACTTCATGTTTAGCCGACACTTGCTTTAAATTTTTCTTTATCTTCACTCTTCAGTACTTAGTTTTATCAAGTAGTAACAAAACACCACTTCATTATACAGGGTGTCCATTTTTAATCGAAAAAGTGATTTTTATCAATAACCGTTGTAGTTAGAATTTTGAATTTTTGTGTGTGAATTGTCAGTACCGGGGGCCATTGTTGTACATAATGTTTATCAATTTTAAAATAATATTTTAAAATTTTGAAAAAATAAATTTTGATGTATTGGAGCTCGTCAAATTTTGTCAATGAGAAAAATGTAGAGCGACGTCGAAAACGTAAGAATAACGTTTGGTCGTTAAAAACACAATCATTTTTCACGAAATTACACGCGTTTGAAAATTGAATTAACGGGTAAACAAAATAATTGGAAAAATCAAAAACTAGAATCTTTTGGATGCAGTGGAAGTCGTAAGACAATATTATTTTTAGGGTGAACTAAATATTATTTTTATTTATTTAATAAAGATTCTAAATTTCTAACTCTCATTTAAATGCTATATTACCATAGAACATTTTCGTTCAGTAAATAGTCGGGGAACCTTAAAGATATTGTTTTTGGACTTTCGGTTATTTTTCATTAAATTTAATTTAAATAAATAAAAGTTCAGTCTAACAATAATATTGTCTTACGACTTCCACGGCATCCAAAAGATTCTAGTTTTTGATTTTTCCAATTATTTTGTTAACCCGTTAAGTCAATTTTCAAACGCGTGTAATTTCGTGAAAAATGATTGTGTTTTCAACGACCAAACGTTATTCTTATGTTTTCGACGTCGCTCTACATTTTTCTCATTGACAAAATTTGACGAGCTCCAATGCATCAAAATTTATTTTTTCAAAATTTTAAGATATTATTTTAAAATCGATAAAGATTATGTACAACAATGACCCCCAATACTGACAATTCACACAAAAAAAATTCAAAATTTTAACTACAACGGTTATTGAGAAAAATCACTTTTTCGAATAAAAATGGGCACCCTGTATATTATGTACTGTTAAGTTTCTCAGGAATTACATAATTAGTAAATGCCAATTTGGAAAATATTGAGTTAGTAGTAAAATTTCAGTACATACGCGAATTGTGAGCCTACTGGAAAAATTAGAACCCACCAAAAATGAGGCATACCAGTAAATACCACAAACGTTACCATCAGAAGTAATCTTAATCAACATAAAGAAGGAAATATAGGCCTATCTAAATTTAAAATATGGCCTTTTTTGTGTGGAACAGTCGATTTATCTGCTCTGATAGTAAATGGCAGGCAGTATATATGTACAAATAGAAATAGAAATATATATATATATATATATATATATATATATATATATATATATATAATAAATACTTAATTGCCTTGTTTAAAATGCCGTCAGTAATCTCGCGCGGTAGCATTTAAATTTAATTTCCATCACATTCACCTTGTTATTTTTTAAGTTAATAGCCAGTCAGAAATAGTAGCGACCTCTCGCACAACCTGTAAGTTGATTGTAGTGGTAGGTACAACAACTGCGAAAAACGCAAATATAGTAACGTGAAATAGAAAAAGGTGATCTCGACCTTTAAAATGTTTTTACTTATATATTACAATAAAATCTATAAAAAGCATGGCAATGTCGACCTTGAGATTGGGGGTTTCGACCTTCAAAAAGGCGATCTGTATTATCGTTAGCTTGGTCAGCCTGATAAAGATCGATACATATTTGACATAGTTTTTACTGTTGAAAAAACATGTATTATCTTTAAAGTGTTTAGATAAGAAACCGCTTAACGTTTATTTGAATAATTAAATAAGTAGTCAACTGTTATGTAAAATAATATAAACGCTTGTTTTATTTAGCAAATTCTAATTTGATTTATTCATATAGCAGAAGTATATCTTACGAAGAAAAACTGTCTATCTAGGCTATAAAAACTATTCGTGTGACTTCTTAGTTTTCAAGGCGGCAAATTTATAGCTAAACGGCTCAAAATATAGCTCGTTTATTACTCCGCCTGATGATGTAAAATATAAAAATTACTTTGCGTAGTGATATTCACTGATTTTTAGACGAAATTTCCCCGGTGAAATAGTTTAAGAAAGTCATTCATATTTTCATCTTAAGCAAAGAAAATTATAATGTACGTGTTTCAAGCGTATAACATTAGCAATACAGATAGATAAGCTTTTCACGCTAAGAGATATGTAGCGGCCGCATTCTCCCTTACCAGTTCCGAGAAAAATGCAATGCTCAGTTATTAGTTTTAAAAATAAAGACTATATGTCGTAGATTTGTGATTGATCACCAGGTTGGGTCGTGTTACAGCCTGGACAAAATCGAAATTTCCCAAGCGCCCGTTATTTCCAAGAGTCCGTAACCCGGCTTTTTATACTTCGCTTTAAAGGGCCACTGAAAGTTTGAATTTGGGAAATCGGGTTTCAAAATGACCAATTGTGATTTTGATAGCTGAAATATGGGTCGAATTTTTCCAATGATTCTGTGACCACGTTAGATAAAATTGTACATTTTTCTTGTGTTAAAGTCTAAACAAGAAAATATATCAATTCCAGAGAATCACTATATTAAGGTCGCACGTTCTCGCGGCACGAGAGGGGAACTAAAATTTCACCGATGTCAGTTTCAATCGCGTCTGAAGACGTCAATATTAGTCTCTAATGAGAAACTGAAATTTGTTTAGGGTTTAGCTTTTTTATCCCTTTTCATAATGGACTAATCTACTTATTCGCTAATTTTATCATCCTTTGCAATGCAGTCCATTAACTTAACAATGAGAAACTTGATTGATTTGATTATGTTTTGAGGAAGGAGCTTACTCTTCGGGCGTGGAAGAGATTGGGAGCTAAGCTAAGAATTGTCTCAACATAGACATTATCCCTAAGTAGAAACTAATATATTCTTGTCCTACGTTCACACACCGTTTGAATTGGTTTAAATTTTTAACATGGTTCACACAACTCCTTCGAAACATTTGAATCGATATCAAAGCAAAGTGTGAACGCATCTTTGGTTTAAATTTATAGGCATGAGCAAAAATTCTTCGAAAATGCGATTGTAATATAGTAAGCGAGTTTCAATAATATCTGACACATGCGCAGTTAGGCGAAAAATCAAACAAGCAAACGAGGGTGGTACTTTGTCGTTATACCCCAGCGTGAGCTCGGTGAGCTATGACAACAATTCAGGCCTTTCTTTGTAATGAAAAAGTACCATTCTAATAGATTTTTTTAAAGCCGATAGACTCTTTTTTTTGGAATTTTGCTGGGCGCGTTCATATCCTGGAACCAAAGACCCGAGCCTAGACCCCCACCGGTGGTTCCAGGTAATGGCCGACTAGCGGGCGGCCAAAAAGAGGGGTCGAAAAGACCGCGAAAAAGAGTGTATAGATGGCTGTACGATTATTGAGATTCCCGTAATACGCAAACATCCAATAGAAAGGGTTTCCGTTAAATGTGGGTCCCGTGTCGTGGTTTCGTCTCGCAATATCCGTCTTGTTTTATAATTAATCTTCGATTTAACACCAGCAACCAAAAAGGGATTTAATATGTCGGTACACATTTGTTAAAGGTAGGAGATCCTTTCAAGACCATTAGAAACTGATTTTTAAACACCAGAACTGTTAACGTCTAAAGCGCAAGCATGTTTAGTAGGGTAATTGCACTTCTATACAAAAAATAGGTGACGTTTTATTATGCAAAGCGCTGGTTTTTCAAAAACCCTCGGTTGCGTTAATTTTTGGCAGTGGTGGCGTAAAGGGGTAAAACATTCTCCCCTCTTTTGAAAATTTGCAAAAAATAAAGTTACGTAGAAAATCTAAAAACAAATTCGGTGGCGGGATCAAAATGTATATATATATATATATATATATATATATATATGGGTGTGTGTGTGTTTTTTCCATCACCCAGAATAACAACAGAAAATACTTCTGGTTGCATATAACCACAATTTTCCATCTTCATTTTTCCTCTCTGTACAATAGTACAAATAATTAAGCTTTCAAAACTATTTTATATCAAAATCTGTCCTATAGATTATACTCCGAATTATATGAATGGGTCCATAACTAAAATTATAAGCTTCTCGCCCGAATCTAGCGTTATTCATTTTGTAGTAGTAGTAGTAGTAGAAGTAGTAGCTAATTGTTGTCATAATTTTCATGCGGCGCAGCGGCGACAGCAAAAGAGATGGCGCCGGGGTAGAGTGGCTTAATTTTTTTCTAATCAAAAAGATCCTTAAGAGCAAGTACGCCAGAACAAGCATTTATTATGCTAAACTCTCACTTGAACATTTTAACCCTTATATTGTCACCCAACGAGGTTCAAACCCACGTCCTTCTCTATCAATTGTAAAACCACCGGTGGAACTTTAAACATAGAACATTTTTAGAATTGTTTAACAGCATAAGAGATAGTGGTAGTACATCGCGCAGCGGAGATATATTATTGTATTGTTATTTGGGATCGCAACCCCTCGTGATACCCGTTTGGGACCTTTGATTTTTCAGTAACCGCTGAGGCGACAAATATCAACGATACGGCGATGCGTCTCTATAAATCGTGATACCCGGTTGTGCCGTTGGGGGCCCATTAATTTGTGTATTTGATATCCTTTGAGGCAATAAATATATATACTTATATATCAATAGATAAGAAACGAAAAGCTATCACAAGATTAATTTGGGCTAATGGGGACCAGATATTTCGCCATGAAATATATTTATTTGTGGTCTAGGACCCAAAATACTGCCAACAGGACTATGCGGGTCCAAAAGGCATAAAGTGCAAACTGCTAAATATTTTTTATTTTAACTTTGTACTTTGAAAGAACTCACTTTAGTTATGTATTCGGCCATTTTAATAAATTTGCATCTGATCATTAGTCCACACACAAGCACTCCTTGCAGTACAACTAAGCTGATTGTTATCTTTTCGTAAGGCATCACAATATTCATTTCTTCCAAGAATCGTCCATAGATCCACAGATTCAAAGGGGTGATTCCCAATGATATCATGCTTGATAAAGTTGTCATTAATGCACTGAAACGTACAAAAAATGCAGATAACTATTTTTTGAATCAGATGATAATATATTGAAGGATTCGGATGTTTTACTTCCTTTTTTAATTAATCTATTTATAAAACCTTAATTTTAAATAATAGGTGGTTTTGTTGGCATGTTCTGGGTTTTTTGAGCAGGTTAAAAAGTGTAGCCATATGACGTCATTTTACTTCAATTCTGTCTGGACGAAAAAAACGAGTTGGAGTAAGAAGGGAGTAGTTAAAGGTTAAAGGTTGTTTACAAAAAGCTTGCCTCATGTGAAGAGGTCTAAACGAGTCATGTTTTCGTTTAAGCAGACGACAAAGCTAGACTACTCCATCTACACCTCCTTTCGAGGAGGAGTAAAAAGTGTAACCATAGAGCTCTGGAACAAGCGAACAAAATTCGGGACGGGTTAATCTTACCCCGAGAACAGGCGAAAAAAACGTTTTAGGATAAAAAGTTTACACTTTTTGTCCTCGGACAAGCGAAAAAAACCACCTATTAAGGATATAAAATGTTTGAGTGAAAATATTCCTTCGATATTAAAACGGTTTTAAAGAGAATAAAACATATCAAAGAATTTGGAAGTAACAATTGCCGCCTCCAGCTCGGGCAGAATTTAAGTAATATTATAGTAGCAACTAAATCAGATTTTGAGATAAACCTACAATAGAGTACAAATAAATGTTGTTATCATCGTAACAGCAAAAATCGCTTAAGTATTAAAAAATTGTTGAATTAAATTAAACGTCTAGAATTTAAGTGTTGGAATATTTCACTCGGTTATTACAGTTCCCGGTTCCTATTCAATGGTTTAAAACTAGTTTTACAGCCATTTAGGTTAATGCAATATTTGGTTTTATCGAAGTTACAAGTTAGATCATTAGTACAAAAATAGTAGAAAAGAAATCGCGATGCATTCAACCGGGGTTTCGAACAGCCCATTTCTTGGCAAATATTAAAAATGGTCAAATTCAAATGAAATATACATATTTAGATCAAGGAAAGGACTAGGAATAATGCAGCACAAAGATTATGAAGCGCTTGGGGTCCTTAGTACCTGGAGAAAAATTCCCAATCCTAGGCTACTTTAAACACTGTCTCAAGTAGTTTCAGGGCCAAAAAAAGCCACAGTATTTTTTCTAGATTTTGAAATACTTCGCGTGTCAACATACTAAAAAATGACCATTTGGATTATATTTGTGCTACGCCTTTTTAAGACTTTACCCTCATATAAATATGTAAAAGTTATTTGAATCTGACTATTTTAATTAACTTCTTCCAAAAAATGGGCTCTTTGAAAAATTTCAGCTTCAATTTTTCCAACCAAAGGCCTGAGGTTGTAATCCCTTATTTTTTTTTACATTCAAGAACAAACTTTTTGTAACATATTTTGAATATAGGATTGAATTTAGGGCTGCGTTCAGTAACTGTCGACGGACTCAGCGTTTTTTACTGTACAATTTATTTTACTTCCGATTTGGACGTCACGTGGCTCATCGGAAGGTCAACGAAGTCATCGGCTGGAAGAGCAGGTTTTTTCGTTGATCAATAGTTTAGTGACGTCTAAATTTATAGCAATAATAAAAAGTGTCCAACAATATCTTACGTTACGTTGAGAAAAAGCCTCAACGGAAATAAAACGGTTTTCCAGTTGTTAAGCGTTACTGAACGTAGCCTAGTACATCGTGCTTGGGCCTATACCTGAGTGACACGTCACTATTGGTGAGATAAGAGAGAAGGTTGGAATATCCGCCTCCGGGAGCTGAGCTCAGTATGATGACTCCCGCCGCGTTCAAAGGGTCCATCTTTAGGGCATTCACCACGACATATCCCACAAGCGGCATCAATACGAATTGACAAAGCAGACCTAAAACGGCGGCCTTGGGTAGTTTCAAATGTTCTTTAATCTGTAAATGAAGAAAAAAATTAACAAGATATCGTTATTTTTACGAACCAATTAAACCATTTCGAATTGCCGAGTTTATATGCCGATAAAATTAAATCTTTTTTTCCTTAACTATTATATTGGGTGACACAGCGTACTATTAGGGCAGAGTTATATAATGCCTTAACGAACGTTTCTATAGAGAAAATTAGTACAGCCAAAGGCAGGAAAAGTTGATGGTCAGACCGCTAAAAAATTAAGGCTTTTTATTAAGCATTTTTCACGCCCAAGATTCAGTTCTAGGGAAGTTAACAACCTTAATTACTACTGTCGACTTCAACGGGATACATAGCAGAATTGCATTACTTAACGATATTTAGTTGACCGTATTTAAAGGCTTTGACAATGGGTCATAGTGTAATATTTTTGACACACGCCTACGCAATTCGTTACAGCGCCGCAAAATACAAAAAATAAAATTATCGAGTGTACCGGGTTTTTCGCACTTTATAGAAGCATGGAGGAAGAAACTACTATCCTGGAGAGGAAAAGAAGGCTAGCGAACAGTGGCTCAATTGGCCTTTGTGCCTAGTAGAGTGTCTCCACCTATCGATGAACGGAATAACTATAACTTTATAAAAATTCCGCAATGGCTGTCCTAAAATAGGAGGCGCTAAAAGCCTACGAACCAGGCGTAACGCCTGGCGCCTCTAGCCGATTTTCGTGCCGTACTTCGAACAATCGGCCTGTGCTAGAGGTATCGTATTTACCTCTCCATAAGTACTTTCTTCCTCCATGATAGAAGGAATACCCCCTTTGTTATGGTTAAATTTTGTTGGCAGTTCTTAAATTATACCTAGCTAAATATTTTTAGATCAAACTTATCATCACCGTTGACTCTACGCATTAAAAACTTTCTAGAAAACTAATTATTCCTTGTACTATAACACAGCTTAGTGGAGATTAATTGGTTAGATTTAATATCATAATACTGATTATAGAAATAATTTTGTATGAGAAGTTTGAGATTGCTTTCCACAGTATTTATGACCATTTGATTATTTAATGGAGAGAAAAATCTCAGTAGTTAAGTGAGACTTGCTTTTTGACAACTATTTAGATGTATGGTGTTTTCAAGGCTCAAATTTTACCAAAGAGTTTTAAAATAAATATATTTTCCGATATCGAACCTAGTAAACTTGGTTGATTGGAACAATGTTATCGTTTTGGCCGCTAAAATATTGTGAACACATTTGACCCCATCTTAAATATGTGTAGAGGAATTTTTAATTATTTAAATGGATAAGCCTATTCGGTTCGTAAAGGTGGGCATTAGGCCCAATAGTACGGGTACGTAAAAGAGATCACGTTAGGCTCAATAAGCTTATTAGCATATCTTAACCTCCCCATTGAAAATAATGGTTCCAAGCCTACTCGCTTAACTTTCGGGGTTAGGGGTATTAAAATTAAAGGACAACCTTGTCTAGGATAATTTGTATTAACGGATTAAAAATGATAAGAAAACCCAAGGACCCATAACGAAGCTAAACAATTTCTAGGGCCCGTGACTTAGCTAAATGTTCTCTAGGGCCCATAATGAATCTAAATGATGTCAAGGGCCAATAATGAAGCTAAAAGATGTCAAGGGCCCGTGACTTATCTAAATTTTGTCTAGGGCTCATAACGAAGCTAAATGATGTTTAGGGTCTGTGACTTAGATCAATGTTTCCAATGGCTTATAGCGAAGCTAAATGCTTTATAATGTCTTTGACTAAATGATGTCTAAGGTCCCATAACGAAGCTAAATGATGTCAATGGTTAGTGACATAATTAAATGTTGTCTAGGGCCCGTGACTAAGCTAAATGTTGTCTAGGGCCCGTGACTAAGCTAATTGCTGTCTATGGCCCATTACGAAATGTTGTACCCTCTTTTGAATTACCAAATTTCCTATTAAACCGAGGGGAATTTCCGAGTTCTCAATTATTGATTTATATCCTTATTATAGCGCAAGACAGGTATGTCCAATTAGAGATTCGAGGTTTGTCCTTCTTAATACCCTAATCCGGTCAAAATATATAGTGTTTGAATTCCCTTTCGATTTAATTAGCCCTAACCGGCTGCATAATTGCACATTTTTCATGGTTTCTTATCACATATTTGCTTTTCAAATTTTGATAAATTTACGTTCCGCACGCACACCAAAATACTAAAGATACCGATAGGGCTGATCTCGACCTTGAAAATGTTTAGTTAGGAAATATACTTCAATATCTTAATAAAAATAAAGACTAAGGGTGATATCTGCATATGTTACATGTTGGAAATAGTGCTCGGAATTGTTTATTCACTATCCACAAAATTTCCGATTTATTTAACAAAAGTTGGTAAAAAGAATATAATTTTAACTTATTTAATTATGTTTTATTTGAATTAAAATGGTATTTATTTAAATAATTGTTTGTTTTGTTTAAATAATAGGCTTATCCACTTTCGATTATTTAAACATTTTACAATTATTATTCAAATATTGGTTATTTAAATAAATATTATTTAAATATCGTCGAACTTATTTTATCCATGGATAAAGGTCAATCGAACGCCGACCTCTAGTTTGAAATAGGAGAAATGAGTCTTCACAACATTCGGGAAGCGAATTTTTACCGACTGACTATCGGAGTCGACCTATTGTTTTAAAACGGCGAAAAACATTCATTTGTTTCATGTTTATCTTCGTGCAATTTTGTTCCTGAATTGAACTTTTATTTAATAAAAATCGCTTAAAATAGTGTTTGAAGTTGCCTTTCTAATAAATCGGTCAGTATTTAATACTTTTTAATATTTAAATTGGCGCGATCTGGCATAAATAAAGTGTGTTTCCCTGTAAGGCATTAAGAGACCTCGTAACGTTTCTCAGCTTCCATCGCACCCAGAAAAAAAAACCGATGTAAAACGTTGATTGATTCTTACGAGCTTATATAACTCCGTCATTACAGGGAGCTGCTTAACGGGCCAAATCCGGCGAACATGGTCTTGGCCGACTGCGGATATTTAACGAGAGAATATCTCTAGCGAAGAACCTGTGTCGCTGTCTAATAGCGAACTTGATCATTTCCACAATGACCTCTAAATAAAAAGGCACTCCCCAACTTAATAATTATTCGGATGAATTGTAAACAAATTAGGGGTTATTTCTTCCGATGTTTATTCTTTTTTTGCAAATTCGAGCCAATATATTTCCCACAAAGCTATAATTAGACCTATTTTATCATTTCAACCATAAAATATAAGCGCAATTCCACTGTTATTTCAAATGTGACACGCTAAAATATGGCTTCCTGGTTTCGCTAAATTTACGTTATTGGCCAAGGGCAGTTACAATCATCCTGAAAGCTATTAAGGAAATAAAAGTGCTGCTATTTTGGTTACACTTTTTCTGAGACTTAGTATGCATTTTAATGTGATATTATTCGTTTTGTAAATATATTAAATTATTCATATATTAATTATTTTTAAATTAAAAAATATTTATTTTAACTTTAGGATACGTAAAAACTACAAAACATAACATTATCGTTCATTTACATATGACTACTACGAAAACAATTATGTTGATAAATAATTTTGGGCTCAATTATAATTAAAAAAAACTAAACCAAAAATATACTTGATTTTATTTAAAAAAAATGATGAATGGCGTCACTGATGTAGTACTATTCAAACGGTTGGAAAAAATTTACAATTAAAATGTTATGGTAATTTTCATTTCATTATTTAGATAAATTTCTTTGTTAACTGTTTCAATATTTCTTTATACAGGTAATTTATGGTTCTTATAGTTTATTAAATCACTTCAAAGATTATTAGTAAATAATAAAAAAATATTTAATTCGTATTATTTATGAAACAAAAAATAGTAATATTATTTTTTTACCATCAGAAAATATATACGGTGTTTCCAAAAGCTAAACAAAAATTTTAAGGAGCTGTAGGGGGTGAGTTGAGAAGTATGCCTATTTTTCTCCATTTTCCAACGATGAGTTAAAAGAGCGCCAGATAGCTTCAAAGTGTGGCCTACTAGCCCCTGGAAGTAGGCTGCAATAAGAACAAAACCAAGCAGCAGGGAAATGCGAACATTAAGGTTCGTGTGATAGATAAAAAAGGACTTTGTCAACAAATCAAGGTTACCAGGGTAAAAATGTAAACTTAAACAGAATTTAAAGTCGTGATGGACCGCGATTTCTCATCACTTTCAAATTGCAGCAATGGAGTTCATTTCGGAAGAACTGGCGGATGGAAATGCTTTGGCTGCTCAACGGGAAAAGTACCCGAACCGGCGCATCCCCGTCTCACGGACTTGCTTTAGCCTACTTCCAGGGGTTAGTAAGCCACACTTTGAAGCTCTCTGGTGCTCTTTTAACTCATCGTAGGAAAATGGGGGGGGGGGGAAACAAGGCATACTTCTCAACTCACGTCCTACAACTCCTTAAATTTTTTTGCATAATCTTTTGAAACACCCTGTATTAAAATTTAGAAAAATGGCGTTTACTAGTTTTGGACGGCCGAGATATAACATCAAAATTGACTAAATTATTCAGCTCAGAGTTAAAACAACAGACGCTTCAATAAAATACCTTCGACAAAATCGCCAAGAAGTAATATTTCCGAGAACCAGGACCTGAAAGTTACGGGTTATATAGTGCTTGTTGAAATAATGGAAACTTTTCACCTGTACGGTGTGCAACAAGTGTTTCTTTTTAACCATTGTCGCTTCTTTTTACTTCTAAATCCTTTGCGAAAACACGACCTTCTGTTTACAGGTTAATAGTTTCCATTATTTCAACAAGCAGTAATTTGAAAGTCCTGGCTCTCGGATACATTACTTCTTGGCGATTTCCTCGAAGAGGTTTTATTAAATAGTACCTATTGTGGTATTTAATTTTTATGAATGTAGTTTTTATGTTGTTTATTCATGAGTGCTATCTTCGATAAAAATCATTGATTTATATTCATTCGCTTTGAGTTTAACAACAAAAATTATGTATTTTACTAGTATTTATCTAACAGCTATAGCAGTCACATAAATATAAATGGTTAATCCAAACTTAGTCAAAACATATCAGCTATTTCATTAGAGTTCTGTTATTACATTTATTTCCATTGTAAAGTGCTAACACCTCTCCTTAATTAACTGAAATAGTACAAACGTCATACTTAGATATTTAGGTACTGTCAACTAACAATCATATAGTGGGGCAATTCTGGTACGATTCGACTCAGTAGTGGATAATACAAACCAAGCGCGGTAAATAAATGTTGTTATAATAAAATTATTCTAGTGGGGTTTAACCGTTATTGCGGCCAGTACAAATACAGTCGCCACATTCAAATTGTTACTGTCTTGTTTTGACACGGATTGAAAAAAGTGAAACTGAATTTTTCAGATTCATTAATTTTTGGCATAGAAAAGTGACTTGTTAAATGTAGAAAATTGTTTAAATACCTTACCTTATTTAAAGTTATGTCACAACCAATAGCCAGCATTGCAGAACCAGCTGTGAACATCACAATCACATCGTGAAATATTTTCAAAGTTCTTAAATAGTCGGTATCGAAGTGACCAACCGTCGAATTTCCTGGTCCAAACATGTCGTCGATCACAGAGTAGCCTGAGTCATTAAAGTCAGCGTAATCCTCCATATTACTCATTTACTTTGTTAAAAAAATTAGATAACTCGATAAAAGGGGTTTGAAATAAATCCTTATCACGTATTTGTGTCAATGCTCTCTTAAAATATAATTAATACAAATCGCTAATATCGGCAGAGCCAAAGAAAGTAGATCAAATTTCGTAGAAAAGACTGATTCTTCTGAAGGGCATTTATTCGAATGCGGCTGTCATAACCATCATTATGTTCATATACCGTTTTCGGAAATTCGGTGTCTCATTTGCATTCAACATATATAGACAGATTCTTTTCGCTTGACCGAGGCGGTCCGAATACAAAACCACTGTCAATTTCCACCATTCCGTCCCGGCAATGTGTTTACTGGAAATTTGCGTAATCTGCTAAAGGGTGGTCCAATAGAAATAACCTTATAATGACTACGATAATTACCTTCTTTAAAGAGCTTTTTTAGAGAGTAAGAGTCGAAACTGAAATATTTCATGCGAAACCTCCTATTACTCCTCTGTTTTTTGTCTCACCCTCCGCCTCAAATATACGCCAGCACTTATTATGAACGGCAAATATTGCTCGATAATAGAGTGTAACTAAACACCCGCTTTTTGTGACTTGCATGAAAGAAAACTAATAATTTACGAACTCTTTTACTAAAATCGTTTTTCTCTTAGTGTAGATACAGAAACGGATTTTCACTGGTATGACTGATTTCCTTAAGCCTAATTGCTACAAGATTTATGTATTTCTGTCTTAAGAAAATAGCTTTTTATGTCGGTTTCATTCCCCCTGAATTACAAAATAAAATAATTAAAATGTATCTAGTTTAAATTTATGGGTCCATAAAGTTGTCCCCCTTCACCCAACCGTAGACAGCAACTAATGTATGGGAACGATTGCGCTCTCATGCGCCATCATTTTCATGTAATGCGCCGCTATGGTTCAGACGCAAAGAAGAAAATAAAATAGGGGGCCAGGTTAACAACGAACAACCCCCCACACACACATCAGCCAATGATCACGTCAGTACCATCATTTGATTACGCTCGGCATGCGCTCTCATGCGCCATCATTTTCAAGTAATACGCCGCTATGGTTCCGACGCAAAATAGGAAATATAAGTGGGGCCCATGAACACGTAAATACCATCATTCGATTGCTTTATCATGCGCCACCTCTCTTTTAGTTTGCGTCACATTAGTTGTCAAAATAAACTCAAAACTAATTCGGGGGGTTAACGACAACCTTCCCACCAATGAAGTTAGGAATACCAATCAATTGCACTTCGTATACGCTTTCGTCGGTCACCTTCACTTTGAATTGCGTCCACGTTGTTTCGAAGGTATAACCGGAAAACAAGAAATAATATTAAAATACGCTACTTCTCAAAGCCGTCGTATTGCGCTTGTTCTATTTTCGTTTGTGCAACTTTACTTTTCAATATATAGACTCAAAACATGTCAGCACCCACAACAAAGAAATTACTGATCTAACAAGTACCAATCGCTCAAGCTTTGTGTGCGCTCTTATGCGCTACCTTAGCTTTCGAAATAGACTCAAAACCTCGCTCAAAACGCGTGTCATCACTCCCACAAATGAAATATTCTACGAACAGCGTTTCAAATTAAAAATGTATTTATGACCACCCAAGTATATTTCTTATTTGATAAAGAGTAAACAGAGATTACCTTTGAGGAATTATATTTTTAGTAATTGGGATATCCCAAATAAAAATATTATACACATTAACACCTTAATATTTCACAGAACTTACTTTTCCAACAATATGACAATTACAATTTGTTGAATTGATTTTAGGCATTGCAAAAAAATATCGTTGAAAAATGGGTTTTTTCCCTATTTTGGGGAAACCAAATTTTGTTCTTATAAGTTAAAAAAAATAAGGGGAGAGAAAAAGTCTTAAGTTCAATATCTGAATTTAGAAATTTTAAAATGCATCTAAATAGATCTTAATAGAAAAAAAATAGAATTATCTTGAAAATGGCGATTCTTACTATGCAACTGGTGATCTTAAATTGGAAACTTGGTCTGAGTGGAAAAGTTACTACGCTGAAAGAATTGTTTTTCAATTTATTTTCTATAAAGTGACAGTGTTTGCAGTACATTGCAATTAAACTCGCAATTTCGACTATTAAAGGCCTAGGTTTTCTTCTGCCTGCCCCCCTTTAAATTAGGCCAACATGTTCAGCGGTTGGCCTACCACCAGGGTATTTGTGCTCAACTAAGTTAATTTAAAGGGGGACAAGCAGAAAAAAAACCTAGGCCTTTAACGATTTGCAATATTTCGTAGTTTAACAACATGCTTAAGCTTCGTTTCGGCTTTATATTATATATCTTATTGCGAACGTTTTTTGTTAATAAATGAAGGGAAGATATAAATATCTTCTCTTAAACGTAAGGTGAAGTATTTTGTACAATGAGTATACAGCAGTTGGTCGAAATCAAATCATTTGCCTGTGCGCCTTTCCCCAGAATGAACGTTAGCGTGGATAATGTTTGTTCGTTTAGATTTTGAACTGAACGGCGTACGATATATATTAATATTAAAAGTCATCCAACTTTAAATTCAACACCCCCAATTGTTCAACATCCAAGTGTCGTATTCACGGAAAAGACGCCCACAAACAGAGATGGGCACTTTTTTGCCTATCTATATTTTTACCTCTCAAAATCATCAAGATGGCGCCAATATCACTATCACGATCAAATTTTTTTAAACCCCGCAAAGTTTCAATATCATTTTCAAATCATAGATGAATAACTTTAATCGATCATTTTTTTTCCACTCAATTTTTTTAATATAGCGCCACTATCGCTATTCCGATCATTTTTTTTAATATAGTGCCACTATCACTATCCCGATCAAATTTTCTATAAATACCACAAAAGGTATAAAATTTCAAGTGAATATCAAATATAATTACTTTCTACCCGATCAATTTTATTAATAAAAAACCCACAAAGTTTAAAAATTCAATTAAAATCAAATCTAAGTACTTCCTAGCAGGGTTTAAAAAAACCCGTTTTTTTTTTAAATACCCAGCCCAGTGGGTTTTTTTGGGTTTTTTTGGGTTTTATTGGGTATTTATGGGTTTTATTGGGTTTTTTATAGTGTTGTTAATTTTCCGGAAAAAAAAATGGGGAAAATTTTCCAGAAAAGTTTCCGGAAAATTTTCCGCAAATCGGAAAAATAAAAATTTGAAACATAAATTACCTTTTAAGGGTTTTTAATGTTTTTAACTTTTTAACGATATAAAATGTCTAATATCAGTAACCATACTACAAAACATTAATAGCGTTACATTGTTAATCAGTTTAAACTAGTCTAGAGGTTTAGTTTTAATTTCAGATTCGAAAAAATGAGGCGAAAATACCACTTTATTTCAATTTGCAAACAATATATTAGACTAATCACGGAATGAAAACTTTTTTTTATTTTTTTCGGAAAAATACGGAAACATTTCCGGAAAAAAGGCCTCGGTGATTTTCCGGAAAATTTTCCGAGCGGGAAATTTTCCGACTTACAACACTAGTTTTTTATTTAAAAAAATATTAAATATATTATGTTTATTAAATTATTATTGTTTATTAAATATATTATGTTTATTAAATTATTATTGTTTATTAAATATATTATGTTTATTAAATTATTATTGTTTATTAAATATATTATGTTTATTAAATTATTATTGTTTATTAAATTATTATTGTTTATTAAATATATTATGTTTATTAAATTATTATGTTTATTATGTTTATTAAATATATTATGTTTATTAAATTATTATGTTTATTATGTTTATTAAATATATTATGTTTATTAAATTATTATGTTTATTATGTTTATTAAATATATTATGTTTAAGGGGTTTTCCCCCGAGTTCTTCGGTTTCCCCTTCCATAAAAACTTGTCTAGGTTAACGGTAATAGTTAGTGTAGGGAGCTGTTGGCTCGATCTCGTGGCATGCAGGGCTTGCCACCACCCTCCTACGCATTGTAACCCGGCCACCTGAATTAAGGGCTTCAAAAGTCGCATGATGACTTAGGCCTAAGGTGGTGCCTTGGGTATTAGCCTAGCTGATTATTATTATTATTATTATTATTATGTTTATTAAATATATTATGTTTATTATGTTTATTAAATATATTATGTTTATTATGTTTATTAAATATATTATGTTTATTATGTTTATTAAATATATTATGTTTATTATGTTTATTAAATATATTATGTTTATTATGTTTATTAAATATATTATGTTTATTATGTTTATTAAATATATTATGTTTATTATGTTTATTAAATATATTATGTTTATTATGTTTATTAAATATATTATGTTTATTATGTTTGTTAAATATATTATGTTTATTATGTTTGTTAAATATATTATGTTTATTATGTTTATTAAATATATTATGTTTATTATGTTTATTAAATATATTATGTTTATTATGTTTATTAAATATATTATGTTTATTATGTTTATTAAATATATTATGTTTATTATGTTTATTAAATATATTATGTTTATTATGTTTATTAAATATATTATGTTTATTATGTTTATTAAATATATTATGTTTATTATGTTTATTAAATATCAGCCTTCAAAGGCCGGCGGTCAGCAGCTAGACTCCTCGACGAGCTCCGATCTAGGCGCCACTAACTGTCCTCTTAACTTAGGCGACTCACTAACTCCGCCAATCCTAAATGAAATACTAAATGAGTTCCATAAAATCGATAGCCTGACCCGTGACAAGGACTCAGTTCAGACTACCTTGCAGGAAGCAGTCGTAGAAATCCTGAAGCGATTGACAACCATGCAACTAGACATAGACTCCCTAAAAACGGAAAACCGTGAACTAAAACAGCTTTTAGCTAATAAAAACCTTCCTAACGATCCTATTGAAACTATCCGCTTATTAGAAAAGGGACCACTTTCCTCTCAATGCAGCGTCACGACACTAGAAAATTCCTATGCTACCATCGCAGGACAAACCGCCTCGGCAATGTCAGATAGCAGTCGGCCTGCGAACCACACTGGCTACTCTAAAGCAATAAAAAGCAGCAATTCGACTAAACCACGAACCATTCTTCAAGATGAAGGACGTCATCAAGATAATCGTCAACCTAAACGATCCGACGAAAAATTTAAATTAAAATTAAAGGGTTCAAACTCCAACACCTCTCTAAAGGCGGTCCCGAAAGTCTTGAAACCTCGTCGACGGGCCGTGTTTGTCACGAGGCTACATCCGGAACTATCTTCCAAGGACCTCAAAGAATGCCTAGAGTCTGAAAATTCCCTACTAACCGTCGAATGCATTCGCCTGAAAACCCGCTACCCCTCTTATTCTCTTTCTACGTATCAGCCGAGGAATCGGAGTTCAACACCCTCATGGACGAACGATTGCCTACTTAACCAATTTATTGGGCCGTTATACAAGGATAGAAAACACGAGTCCGAGTCCGTGGCTTCCATCTCCAATGACATCACGCCCACACCAACAGAATTTGACACTCTGAGTAAAATTTCGCCCATGACCTCAAGCCCAACCCAGTTGAAGATTTCTAAAACCGGTCCCAGCACTAGTAATGACGACCAATAATTCGAATAATAATCCCGAAATTTTTTATCAAAATGTTCGCGGTCTCCGCACAAAATTAAACGAACTTTATACAAATATACTACTCAACGAATTCGATATCATATGTTTAACTGAGACCTGGCTCACAGACACCCATTTTACTACGGACTTTATACCTTCTTCCTACACTGTACACCGCTCGGATAGACTGTCACCGATAAACGAGCCGGCTCTTGGAGGTGGAGCACTTATTGCTTTAAAAAAAAATTCACTATCCTTCGTCGAACTGACCTAGAAATAATAAATGAAAGTGTTTTCGTACAGGTGAAAACCACGAACAATACTACCCTTATAATTGGCAACCTCTACCTATCGCCACGACTCAAACCTGACGAGGTTAAACTTAACCTTACGGCCCTTTCCTCAAAATTCTCCACCATAACTGACGAATTAATATTAGTTGGCGACTTCAATGTCTCTGGCATCAACTGGTCAATCACTTCTAACTTGGACTGCCATCCAAATATTCGCACCAAGGCACAAGCAGTGCTAGATTTCTGTGCGGGGTGTAACTTATCGCAACTAAACGCCATTCGCAACGCTAAAGGCAATATTCTAGATCTTGTACTGGTAAACAACTCTTTAGTTACCACCGAGGAAGCCAATACGTATCTAGTACCGATTGACACTGCCCATCATCCACTATTGATTACCTATCATAGCAACATCCCCAACTCTGGCTCTCAACCGAAAAAGACCTATAAATTTCGGCGAGGCGACTATCTCAGCCTATATAAGGAACTTAACTCGTTGGATTGGTCACCGATCTACAACTCAAGAGATGTGAATGAGTGTGTTGATTACCTCACACTCCAAGTCCAGAAGGCAATGTCAACTCACATTCCCAAAACGAGGGGAAGAGCTACCACTAAGTTTCCACACTGGTTTACAGATGAACTAATAAAAGCCCTAAAAAAGAAAGACTATTACCACCGCAAATCCAAGCGATTAGGCAGGTCGGAGGACCAAGTGGAGTACGAAAAACTCCGAAAGGACGTAAAACAACTGTTACAACACGCTAAAACCCACCATGCTAACTCGACCTATGAGAAATCCTTAAAGAATCCAAAGCACCTCTGGACATTCGTCAACAAAAGACTGAAAAATCAAACACCTCAAATCGCTCTTCAAATCAATTCAAAGATCACGACCGACCCCGCTGCCCTAGCGAGAGAATTTTCGGAAAATTTTAAAAACATTGCATCAGACACCATCACGAATACTACTAATTATCAATTTCCTAATAGCATAGTCCCAGCTAGCACTCTATCACATGTGCATATAACCGAAGCTCACATAAAAACAGCTATTAAAAAGCTCAAGTTAACCAATTCGACTGGGGTGGACGATATCCCACTATTTATATTAAAGGGCTGCTCTGATATCTTCACCCCGATCCTTTGCCACATCTTTAACATGTCCCTGGAAACGGGTACGTTCCCGTCTCTTTGGAAGATTGTGGCGGTGTCACCGATTTTTAAGAACGGTTTCGCGGGAGATGTCAAGAACTATAGACCCATATCCTTGCTCTGCTGCTTCGCAAAGATCTTTGACTCGGTCATGCATTCGATACTCTATAATTGGTTTAAACCCAACTTTTCTGAAACGCAGCATGGGTTTTTGCAGTCACGATCTGTCGAAACGAATCATGTCACGTTCTTGAACGATGTATTTCCGCCCGTTCTTAACCAAGGCCAAGTAGACGTGCTGTCAATCGACTTGTCGAAGGCTTTTGATAGAGTTTCACACCCGCTCCTATTGCACAAATTAAATTGGTATGGGTTAGTCGGCAAAGCTTCTCTGTGGGTAGAGGGTTATCTGAAGAATCGCATCAACATCATCAAATGCAATGGTCACCTCACCGACATTTCCTTTCCCACTACCTGTGGTGTACCTCAGGGAAGCTCCCTAGGCCCTTTATTATATAATATTTACGCGAACGACCTACCGTACGTTGCCCAACACTCTAAAATCAAACAATTTGCGGATGATAATAAATTATACAAAAATATCAAAACCCGTACAGATTGCGAAAATTTACAAAGCGACATTACTGCAGTATCAACCTGGTGTGCCCAAAATAACTTGTTGATCAATGAAACCAAAAGCCAACTAGTGACATTCACGAGGAAGACTACAAAATCTTTGTTTAATTACGCTATCAACGGCAAGATTATACCGCGTACCGATACCCTGAAAGATCTGGGGATAATATTGGACGCCGGACTCTACTTTCGCGAACACGTAGTGAATGTGGCTGGGCGTGCCAAACGCACGCTATTTGCCACCCTCCGTCTAGCAAAGCAACTAAATTCCATGACTTGTTTCAAAACTCTATACATAAGTCTCGTGAGATCGAAAATAACGTACGACATGCTTTCTTGGGGAGGCTGCGCTTGTTATTTAATTCAGAAAATCGAAAATATCCAAAATAAATTCTTAGAGCTTGCGCATACCCATTTCTTATATCACCTGCCATATGACCGCGAGTTCCTACTACACCACTTAGGCCTGGAAACCATACGACTGTACGCGTCCAAACGTGAACTATTGTTTTTAAAAAAGATTATATTTAAACCGTACCTAAGTGAGCTAACACCCTCTCTTAACTTTCATGTACCACAATTTAACACTAGGCGAAAAATAACCTTCCAAAACTCCAAAGAATCATCTACTTTGATATGGTTTCAGTTAACATGTAATGAATTTAGTGACAAAATTGACATATTCTCCTGTAAATACTCTGATATCTTAAACCTCCGATAATTTGGACCTCTAAATTTAACCAATGTTCTTTTAATGTACGTAAAACACAAATATTTATCGACCAATGTATTATAACTCTTGTATATTTAACCAATATTCTGTAACTTTGATGTATGTAAACCTCAAAGATTTCGACCAATGTACTTAAACTCCTAAAAAACATAAACTATGCTCTTTCAATATATGTAATTGCCCGTGCAGGTCCTAGAAGGTACCTATGTACTGTTGACGTGCACGTTAAATAAAACATTTCATTTCATTTCATTTCATGTTTATTATGTTTATTAAATATATTATGTTTATTATGTTTATTAAATATATTGTTTATTAAATATATTATGTTTATTAAATATATTATGTTTGTTAAATTATTATTGTTTATTAAATATATTATGTTTCTTAAATTATTATTGTTTAATAAATATATTATGTTTATTATGTTTATTATGTTTATTAATATATTATGTTTATTATGTTTATTAAATTATTATTGTTTATTAAATATATTATGTTTATTAAATATATTATGTTTATTAAATATATTATGTTTATTAAATATATTATGTTTATTAAATATATTATGTTTATTAAATATATTATGTTTATTAAATATATTATGTTCATTAAATATATTATGTTTATTAAATATATTATGTTTATTAAATATATTATGTTTATTAAATATATTATGTTTATTAAATATATTATGTTTATTAAATTCGAACCCTGCTTCCTAGCTGATGGATTTTTGAAAGGTTAAAAAATCCATCCGCTAGGAAGTACTTAGATTTGATTGTAATTGGATTTTTAAACTTTGTGGGTTTTTTATTAATAAAATTGATCGGGTAAAAAGTAATTAGGTTTGATAACTTGCTACTTGATATGTAACTTAAAGGGCTTTAGATAAAAATTAAAGGGGTTTAATAGTCTATCAAACCCCTATAAATTTTTATCTAAAGCCCTTTAAGTTACATATCAAGTAGTAAGTTATAACTTATGAAAATAATTTTTACCTTTAAAACAAAAATTCTGAAATTGAAACGAGTCAAACGACTTCACAATGGTTGGCTTTTCAATCGCAGTGCAAGCCACGCATCCTAATCCCGCGGATAATGTATGGTTTGATTTGGTTTTAGTTTTATTTGCCGCGCCCTAAAGAAATTTCTAAGATTTGTAAACAGTTTACACAAAAGATGCAGAGTTCCGAGGCTCTCGGCTAGCCCCCAAGCACACGTGATGACATCGAAATTTCGAAACCACCAATCAGCAATAACTGAAGCTGGCGCCTTTTTTAGGACACGGCCAACTTTAAAAACCCCGAACAACTCTTTCTGCGTTGAGTTTGCAAGTTCTCGCCCCACTGGTTTAAGGGGTTGATAAAATTATATGGTATATTTCTGAAATCGATCAAAAAAGGTATCAGATTCAAAAAAGACATGATAGTGCCCATCTTTGCCCACAAATGCCACGTTTGCCGAAATATCATTCTCTGAAGATTAATTTTGGCTTAAAGACGTATTCTCCAAATGGACGCCCAACTAGTTGACTTATACTCCACACCATCTTACTGTTGAAGATAAAAAAAAAAACGATGAAGATATTTCATGTCTAAAATATTGTTCGATAAGTCTATAATATTGTTCCATAAGTTTGTGCCTTTGGGGAAAATTTTACTGAGAGCTAGTAACGGAGTGACGTCATCAAAAGAAGAAAATCTCGTCCTAGCGAGGCGCTGTCAAGGGCAACGTGTGACGCGTTAGCAAGCGGACGCAAAACAGCGACGAAGCCCGTAATGCAGTCTGTCTTGTGAATAGCTCTCAGTAAAACATTTGCATGTGAAGAATAGGAAGTGACACATTTATGTAAAAATATTATACACTTGTGATATTTGTTTTCTCTTCGTCCTACAATAATATTTCGACTATATAAACAGAGAGTGTAAAGATTATGAGAGGCGTCTCTTCCTATTACCGTAACGTTATAATTTCGTACAAGATTTTGAGAGCGCGCGCCCATAGGAGAGGTTACGTTACTATCCGACACACGATGTCGCTACTGGAAAATTTTTAAATTTTGTAAACATCCGGAAAGTTTTTCATCAGTCATGGCTGTTAAACATAGTTGAATTATGCTAATTTAAAATTAATAAAATTCAATTCCATGAAAAATAAAGAAACGTAAGTACAAGAAAGTGGATTAATTATAATATTTTGATACTAAAAGAATTATTTGTTTGATTAACCAAGGAAATTCATTGGAAATTTTATGAAATGGCCGAGGCTTAACGAGAACAGAGTGGTATAAATTAAAAAATACGAGGAAACATTGAAGTTGGTAAAATGAGATTAATGTTGTATTTTTAACAGTTTCCCATCTAATCTTTTCTGGGTTTTCATGTATTCATGGTTGAGATCTTGTTTTTTAAGGGAACTATGTATGCAGAATTCTATGAAAAAAGATATCATGTTTTGGTATGCAGTTGCAAATGGAGAATCTTTATAAGCTTTAAAATATTTATTGTCAATTCTTTGAATGATTAATCTCTCCAAACGTCCTTTAATATTTGTCATGCGCGATAAAAGCTTAAAACTGGTGTCAAATACTTCATTTGTCTCCGTTACAAATTTGAAGAAACTACCAGTTGGTACGATGAGGCTGCTGAGCAGCTGATAGAAGAATTCTTTGCTGTTTTGAAAGCTTTAAAGTAAAAGAGCAGATTTGTTGGGTCAACAATTGGATTGTCATTTTTGAGTTGACTTATGCAAGAAGAGCATTGAAGGTTTGAGTAGCAGCGGTGAATTAGATATCCTGAAATGTAACTAAGAACATTTTGTTTTAGCAGGTTTGGACTTCCAATAGAATTACAAAATTCTAAGTCTTCATCGGAACATTGCCCCTGGCTTTGCGAGACTACAAGATTTTCAAAATTAGAATCCGGTGGTTTCAAGATATTATTCACAGAGGCCGCCCTGTATGCAGCTCGAAATTGTTGTGGATTGGGATGATCACGGTTGCCTCCTTTCTGTCTTATAGATCCAAGAAAATTATCTACAAAATCTTGGCTAATCCTGTCCGTTAATAAAAACTTAAAACCAAAATTATCTTTTAGATCTTCCCAGAGGAGTAGCGAGGCTTGAATTGAAATTACCATTTTCTGAAATTTCCAATGGTGTAGAGTCATTAAGACTGAAAATTGTTGGCACAGCGGATGGTGTGAGCCTATTTTTAGTTCTAATATTCATGAAACTGGCATCAATGAAATGATTCGCGCAAATTCTATGGCTAACGTGTAAATATTCCGTAGTTTTATTTGTAAGCCCATCATTTACATTTTTCAGTCACAAAATAGAACTAAAATTTATATTAAGTTAATATGCCAATAAGCCTATCTAATGAAAATGCGAATTTACCAGTCTTTTTCCTATGGAAACTTATAAAAAGATAAACAAGGATTTCTTGTTTTCGATATTTCACAATTTAAAACGGAACAATATACCCCAGACACACTAAATTATTTAAAAACCTTGTAAAACTAGCATTAAAAATCTGGAAAGTTTTTACGTCTCTTTTAAACCTAACATCGAAACGCACGCGCTGTGAGAACGGCGCCACTGGTGGCGCCATCGCTCTTACGGTAGTAGTGGACATTTTTGGGAAAAAAAAAGTTAGTACGCTTTTTTGAAAGAGAGACGCCTCTCATAATCTTTACACTCTCTGATATAAATCTTGAACATCACCTTATTTGGTACCGTCGGTCAAGTTTCAGTCTTATTAACTATTTTTGCTGTACACTATGTAACCTTTATTTATATTTATATTTATATTTATATTTATATTTTTATATTATATTAAACCAGTTGTCTTTTAAACCTAGGGTCTGATCATCTTCTCCGGTTGCGCTCTGCTTGGTTTGATGTAAACTTCAACACTTACACAGAATTATCGTTCACAGTCTGAACCATAGCCGCGCACTACTTGAGCGCACGACTAGCGCAATCGAATGATGGTACTCACGTGTTCATAGGCTGATGTAAGTCTATTTTAAAAATTGAGGTTACTTAAACGGAAATAGAACAACGTAGGCGTAAACCAAATTGAACTTGGTGCACGACAGCGCATACGAATCGACATCGATTGGTACTAGTTACATTGTCAACTTAATTGGAAGGGTGGATATTGCTAGCCCCCCCCCCCCCCCCCCACTTACAACGGGAGTAACCGAGGTGTTTATTGCCGATTTTGTTCAAAGTCGAGCGTTATGTAGACCTATATGAGATATGAAATTTCCCAAAAGGAGACGTTGCACTAACCATTCGATTCGCCATGGCATCCGAAAATGTTTTTGAAAAGTAAAAAGGAACAGTCCAGGTTGGGTAAGATTTGGATTTGTTTGAAAAAAAAAAAGTCGTACAATTGTATCTTTTTTTAAACACGAGAAATTAATTTTTAAACGATCCAAATTTACCCGCCAAGCGAGCTGCCATTTTCTTCCGTCTTCCCTCCGCAGACCGCACTCGGAGCAAGCGCGCACAGGGAACAAAGCGCTGTTATAGCGCGAACAGCACGTGATTAAAGTCCTAAAACGTCACCGCGAAACAAAATGGCAGTTCACTTGGTGGGTAAATTTGGCTCGTTTAAAAATTAATTTCTCGTCATTAAAAAAGATACAATTTTACGACTGATATTTTTGAGTTCATTTAAACATGGTCGTTCAAATAGACCCAAGTTTTACCCAACCTGGTCTTTTCCTTTAACTTAACGTTACTTTAAAAGTAGACAAATAATAATAATAAATATTTAAGTACCAATTTTTAAACATAATTTCATAATTATATTTTATTTTCATATTTCCTTTAAACTTTACATTAGAATTTTATCACAATAGGCGATATAATAAAGTAACGTGGCCTTCTTGTTTTGATGGGAAAGGCCACCTTCCACTATGCTTCCATTAGCTTTCCCACCAAAGAGCCTATGAATTCATCCGTAGGCTTCAACTGTACTATTTCGTTCGTTTCGTTATCCCATTTTAACAAGTTGAGCAAGCATATCTGACTTTATAATATCGCCTATTATAATATCACTGATATATAATATATATCTGAACAAAGGTGTCGGTTTTTAAGCTACACATAAATGAGAATGAATCGTTGAAATATAAAAAAGTTATGTATAGTTTTCATGTATCTTCGATTAATAAATTATTATCATATATACTGAGCTCGCGCTGTTTCATATTTTTATTGTCAGCGTTTATGCACACTCTTAAAGTTTTTTTACGTCTATGTTTTAGCTACAAGAAGTCATCTTTCAAATAAATCCAAATCTTACCCAACCTGAACTTTTCCTTTAAAACAAAAATAAGATCTTTTCCTTATTTAACCCAAAAATTGTTACAATTTTACCTCAAAAATTTTCCAATTTACCCAAACTTGATGAAATTTACCTAAATGTGGTCCAAATTACCCATTTCGTGATTTTCAAATTTTGTTAAAAATTTTCGAGAAAATCCCATGCTTTTTTAAATGGAGATTTTTTTGTTTTAAGTGATCAAAAACGTTTTCGGTTGCAAATGGGTAGTGCAATGTCTCCTTTTGGGAAATTTCTACTTTACGCCCGACTTTGAACAAAATCCGCAATAAACACCTCGGGTACTCTCCTTGTTAGTTTTGGGTGTGTTTTGACAACTAAGGTGGCGGAAACGAAAAGAGAGGTGCGCAATCGAATAATGGCTGATTTGGGGGGATGGTCATTAATCTGCCCCCCCCCCCCCTTTGTTATTTAAATTTTGTGTCTGAACTTGAAAATGGTGGCGCATGAAAGCGCATGTCGAATGGTATCGTTTCCATACATTAGTTGTTGTAACTTGTAACCAATATTTACGTGTGAGCATAGTAAAACCACGATCGATTGAAAGATCTACGTAATTGATAACGTACACGTAGTTTAGGTACCAATGACATATTTGCTCTTGGAATTTGAATAAATGTTATCAGTGTGATTAATTTTAATCCATTTTTTGGTCATAAATTTAATCCCGAAGTCAAATCTTGCAAAATCTTATATAGTAGTTGTAGAATGAGACAACAAATGTATTACATCTATTTTATCCGACAATGTCATTTAACTGCTTACTTTTTAGAATTTTCTTTACTTTTGCTTGACTTTGTTGTTGTATAACGTATTTTGGTCTTTGACGTAGGAGTTTTATATTATTGTTCCTGTAAAATTTAAAAAAGTGTGCAAACACGTTCTCTTACAGGTAATAAACACCTTTTCATATTCAACGGTAGCACGATTGTAGAATCGAGCATTTTTAGCACAAAACTAAAATGTGCTTCTTTAGTATGGTCATATAAACATAATTATTTAAAAGTATGTACAGCATAACATCTTCATTTCAACATAACCTTGTTTATTACCAAATATAGTATGAATAGACCGAATATAATATTATTATTATTAAAAAAACTTGACTTGTGAAAGACACTAGTAATAAAATTTCCACGTGCAATGATAGTATTCTTCTCTAACTTCCGTTTGCCATCAAAATCCCTTCATGACACGTAATTCGTTGCGAGTTACGTAATTAACTTAACATTCCTTGAACTATATTTCATGAAGGAAAAATCTTTATGGCATACTAATGATTGAACAACGTCGAAGAGGTAAAAAGACCAACAACAAACTAAAATATATTTATGTAATAAATTGAACCGATACGGGGTACTTCGGCCGATAGGACTTCAAGGCAAAGTTACAAGTTAGCTTGTAACTTCGCCTTGAATGGTGGTTCTCGTTTTCTTGCATATACTAATGATTGATTATGTTACGTATTGTACAATTCAACGTTTAATATTGTCAAATAGCTAGTAGTGGAGTAATATATTCGGAAAAAGAAAATGGTGAAGTTAGACGCTCATTTTCTCAATTAGTATATTAACTGAAATTTAGAAAATTCCGGATAATATATTTTCATTATGAAACTCTTCAATAGGTAAATTTCAATTAAATATGAATTTATTTTTACAGTTTATGTAAAATATTTTTTTTATTACTAAATAATGAGAATGGTGATATAGGTCTGTTTTATAAACCTTCACTATCAATAACTTTAAAAAATAACCAACTCGGTTTCCAGTTAAAGTTTAAAAATTATTTTCTTTTTCTGTAACTTTACAAAGTCAAGTAAAAATTATAAACAATCCTACGAAAATAAGTTCTTAATACTTACAGAAATTCACGTTAGAGTTTTATATTTCTTATATTCAAACATTAACGTTCATCTATAAAATTCTGGCTGGGCTAATTATATGTAAGTAACGTCTTTCAAGCTGTGGTAAAAATCAGGAATTGAATTTCAACATAATAAATTAACTGATACATTTAATAATAAACCTTGAACCTCAAATTGTTTTATCGTAGTAAGAGAAAAACTTTTTCGACTTCGATGTACAAAGAGCTGTCATTATTTGCAAAAGACGTCTGATAAAAAATGTGACGTAAAAAGATATCGTTTAAATCCCTGATCTTTTAGTTTTGAAAGAACTTTAATATATTATGAATAACATCCTGTAATTTGGTGCAGATTTGAAAATAATGGAGGCCTAGTAGCTCGGCTCTTACTAAAAGCGAGTTCGCAACAGACTTCAATGGACTCATCTTAAAATTACTCTTCAAAAAGCGCTTGACACTAGCGGAGCTTGTTTGGGTCTAGTTAACTGCTTTTTATACCCTAACATGAAGTGCCAATAGCGCGTGACAATTACTGAACAAATTTGGGTATCGCAAGATAATTTACATGATTTGCCAACTCTAACATGAAGTGCCAATAGCACGTGACAATTACTGAACAAATTTGGGTATCGCAAGATAATTTACATGATTTGCAAATCCTAACATGAAGTGCCAATAGCACGTGACAATTACTGAACAAATTTTGGTATCGCAAGATAATTTACATCATTTGCAAACCCTAACATGAAATGCCAATAGCACGTGACAATTACGGAACAAATTTGGGTATCGCAAGATAATTTACATGATTTTCCAACCCTAACATGAAGTGCCAATAGCACGTGACAATTACTGAACAAATTTGGGTATCGCAAGATAATTTACATGATTTGCCAACCCTAACATGAAGTGCCATTAGCGCGTGACAATTACTGAACAAATTTGGGTATCGCAAGATAATTTACATGATTTGCAAACCCTAACATGAAGTGCCAATAGCACGTGACAATTACTGAGCAAATTTGGGTATCGCAAGATAATTTACATTATTTGCAAACCCTAACATGAAGTGCCATTAGTGCGTGACAATTACTGAACAAATTTGGGTATCGCAAGATAATTTACACGATTTGCAAATCCTAACATAAAGTTCCAATAGCGCGTGACAATTACTGAACAAATTTGGGTATCCCAAGATAATTTACATCATTTGCAAACACTAACATGAAGTGCCATTAGCGCGTGACACTACCTGAACAAGTTTGGGTGTCACAAGATTATTTACCAGGTTTGTATTCCTTGACAGGTAGAGGCATTTTAACGGGGCAAAATGTTTAAGGAAATAGTACTACATTTTATTTCTTACATCTGAAACTGTTTTCTTTTTAAAATGGCTTTGCAGTCTTATAGACTTTTTGCGGCATCTAAAATTGAAGCCCGTAAAATAATTCTGGTAACCCTGTTGTTGAAAAGCTGTATCTACTATCCTCATATTCATTCTACTAGTGTTAAACCAAAGTGGTAGCACGGCACATCACTTTAAGGGCTTTGTGATTTACCATTAATTTACTTAGCATTTAGAAACTTAAAAAGATTTTTCAGTGTCAGTGAGTGAATCTTCTGCGTTAAACCAAATCTCGACATGAAAACTTTAAATATAGGTAATTTAATTTTTTTTAATAATATGCGTGATTTATTTATATGAAATGTATTAAAGATGACTAAGCTTGCAAACATCCATTAGAAGTTCCATCTTTCGATTGAACGGATGATACGAAAAAATGGCCCAAAACTCAGGATCGACAAATAGTTTTCTATTTGGTCAATACCGAAGCTTGTGATTTAAAAGACATGGAAAGTTTTCGTCAACTGGAATCATATAAATAATTAAACAGCGGTTGAGTCGGAAAAGATTTATCCTACATAAAGAGTAAAATTACGCCTTCTCAATCGGTATATGAGAAATTCAGGTATTTATTAAAAATAAAAGAGGTTTTAATAATGTTAAAGACTGATTATTGTTTAAGATATTAGGTTAAGTTTTAACTAGACACTGTTCTTGTATGGCTGGATCTGCCAAATCTTGCAGTTAGATCGGAGCAATTTTATGGAAAATTAGCATTGCTAATAATATGGGAATAGCCGGCTCAGCGTGCAAAGCTGAGGAGAAAACCCTGGAACAAGGGTACAAAGAAGGACTTGAAATTTTACCTTAAGAAAATGTTTCATTTTGCCAGCCAAAATACTTATTTTTTCTGTGTCTGGGTAAACTCGGACAATTCCTCGAAACAACTTGAAAAAATCGAAGATAAATACGTCAAAACTTTCATGGAAGAGGCCTGAAAATCCTTAAACATTTAAATTTTCATCCCTAAGCTAACGAATGATTTTGCAGTTGGGATATTAGACATCAAAATTGAGTATGAAAAATTTGCCAAATTTTAAGATGAAATAAAATGGTTTTCAATTATCTTTGATTAACAATCCTTGAAGGTTACATAACATTGCACAAACCTGAACATATATATCGTCATTTTTCCTTGCATTCTTTACAGGAAACGTATTCTTCAAAATTCAATAGTTCCTTAACCTATATAGCTATGGCACGTTCAACATTGAACTGATGCAATCCTACGAGTGCGAACAACTACAATCTCAGGAAGCTGTTTTCTCTGCTTTGTAAAAGCTGGAATATTTTATCTTGCGCAATATTGAGCAAGTTCTATTTCAATAGTGAACCCTCGGTCTCTAGGTACTAAAAATTTCAAAAATCCAGATGAATATAAAGTATGTTTATCGCTTGCTCGGCCACAAAAGCATTTTGAAATAAACATAATATATCCGCAGGAAGCTAAAGCAATTAAAAATGTCATTGTGTCAGAGCACGGGCAAACAATTGTTTTCTTTGGATAATTTTCTTTACATTTTTTGGCACTGAGCTTGTATTTCCTCTCTAGTTAGCCAAGACACCAAATCTCTTAGTTTTGTAACCATTATTTGTAGCAGTACTCACTCGAAACCTAAGCTTCTTCCAAGATCTCCGAATAACGTACCTAAACATAAACGCATAAGCACTATTAAAATACCATCGCCTGCAGATAACTTCCACCCCGTTTATGGAAGGTTTCTACAATCACAACTATTTTTAAAAATTCGTGAAAGTTTTTAACTTTGCGTCATTTTAAGTCTCGAGTTAGTTAACATCAGGTAAATTCACCCGAACGCTGTTCTTTTAAAACTCGATACTGTGTTTGGCGTAACAATGGATATGAGCAAAACTATTATCACTTGTGTCAATTGATTCAAGTTCCCATTGCGTTTGGGCTTTTGCAGTTGATTTTTCAACTTCGTACGTCTGGGTTTCTGCCATTGTTGGGAAAAAATATACGCGCATCCATAAGTTAGGGTTTCTGTGGTTGATTTTTTACTTCTATTGTTTGGGTCTAGGTGGATTATTGTACTAGGAAGATTGAATATTTTCTGTTTGAAATTCCGTTTGATTCATTCTTGGACAAATTAGTGATAATTTATTAAAACCCGAAGATTTGTATTATCGTTAACGCAACTAGTTAATACTTACAATGTGTATGATTGACTGTGAATTAATGTTTATGTTCGATAGAATAGTTCTTTCATCAGCATATTGATTTCATAAAACCTCATTTGTGGTCGGCAAAATGCCTTGAACATACCTAACAGCAATAACATAAAATAATATTACGAAGAAATTGCTAAAATAAGTGAGATACAATCTTCACACTTAATACAATATTTCACTCAAAAAGAAAATATACACAAATATCCAAGTTGAAAAAGTACACGAACCGAAATGGTCAGGCTTGGAATCTTTCACGTGGTATCTATAATACAATCAGCTGGGAATATTTTTTTTTGTTCATCCTACTGAAGGTGATAATTGGGGGTTACCCAAGGCCATGTTTCAGCCTAGGCAAAATAGCCATGCATGTGCTTAAAGCCCGTATTTAGTTTATTATCACTTCTATGCGCCGCCCATATGTGCCAATATAAACTACGCTTCAATAAGCAAAGTATATTTAATCATAGTACAGAAAATTCTTTAATCTAATCAAATATCCAATACCTAAAATGTTTTTAAATAATTTTACTCGTGAGTCCCGTGTTATCTTATAATCCAATACGTCAAAAGGCAAATTGCGTGAATGAGCTGTTTATACGAATGAGATGAAAATACGCCTAATTTCCCAACAGATTTGTCACTCCGTCAGTCACAAATAAGAAAAGTAATTGTTAAACAAATCCATAAATAATAACCATATAATTGACCAATTTGTCGAAACAAAAGTTAGATTGAAAATCAGGTAATTTTAAAGCTAAAAAAATGTTAAATATTTAAATTATTTTTACATATCATAAAGTAACATATTAAATATGATGATCGTATTTTTACTAAATTTATATTAAAGTTGAAGCATTACTACAAAAATGTATACCATGCCTTGGCCCCGGAAATCTGTAAACACGGAGTGGATCATACTTTCGCCTCGTAGTATGAGTAGCCGTTTTTGATCACAGTTTGTGGCATTGGGTGAAAACTCGGAGCAACTCCTTCTTCGTTGAGTTTGCACCACTTCTTACAGAGTTTTTTTCCATGAGTTCTTTGCTTTCCCCTTTCCACAAAATCTTGTAGAGGTTAACGGTAATTTTAAGTGTTGGCTCGCGTGGCATGAATGGCTTGCCACCATACTCCTAATCAGTTAGGCTAATACCAAAGGCACTACCTTGGGCCCAAGTTATCAAGCAACTTTTTGTGCCATTAAATCAGCTGGGCGTGTTAAAATTCGTTGGAGATTGGTGGCAAGTCCTTCATGCCCTGCAAGCCAACAGCTCCCTACACAGCTTGTGGCACCGAGTGAAAACTCTGAACAACTCCTTCTGCGTTGAGTTTGAAAGTTCTTTCCCCACATTATTAAGATAAATAGTTGATAACTTATCTCGTCAAAGAAATAAGACTGAGCTCATTAGACCTTATAACAGAGCAGCAGTGGTTAAGTTCGGCGAGAGAAATGAAAGCAAGAAAAGTGGCGTTGGGAAAACTACGTGGCAGAAGCCAAACGACACCGTGTCGCTTGGATTAAGATTCTCCTTAAGCCCTTTTCATTTGTTCTGTTAGACAAGCAATGAATAATATGCGGAAACTCCGGATTGTTTAAGAATTTTTAATAATAATAATAATAACAATAACAATAATAATAATATTAATCAGCTAGGCTAATACCCAAGGCACCACCCTAGGCCTAAGTCATCGAGCGACTTTTAAAGCCTTTAAATCAGGTGGCCAGGTTACAATGCGTAGGATGGTGGTGACCGTTTTGATGGTTCAAGGTAAAAACCTCGTCGATTTAGAAATGTATACTTTAATTATGGAGCATTAGCCGCCATCTTACGAAACTGGCCGTTACGAAATTGAAAATGTATGTGTTCAGGGTCTAACAAAACATTGGTGTAACTGGAAAGTTAGCTTTAACATTGACCTCTTTGTTAAATTGCAAAAAAATAATCAATCTATGAAAATAAATAAGGCCCGCCGAATGTTACTCTAAACATTTTGACTGTTTTATAAGGACTGAATTTACTATAAAGTAATTAACTGTGAGTACCTGCAAGCTTGTATTTTTTGGGTAAAAAATAATAAAAAATATACTCCAATTTAGCTCCTCCTTCATCCCCAAATCCGCCTCCATTTTGGCCACTGCACAAGGCCCAGCTTACGTTTTCTCTGCTTATGGGACATTTGTACAAAATAAGATATAATCATAATTTTATCAACAGGCATTCGCAATAATAAACATATTGAACCGAATCATATAAATTAATTTTTGCACCATGGTTAAAATTTTAATTAAAATCGAAATAAATTTAAAACGACGGTTACTTTAACATTTAAAATACCCATTTAAAATTCTTTAAATAATTGCAAAAATACCATGAAGTATCCGTCCTCAAAAATTAATTTCAATTAATATTTAAACAGAAACCAAATACTTTCAATAATTATACATTTTAAATTCCCAAACTAAAAATCAACAGAAATAAATATTCAAAAATTTACAAAATATTTAACACATAAAAGTTGCGAAGCTGTGACGGCGGTTGCATGGCCGCCATAAACATTATCTCCTCAACTTCCAAAAACCTTCAAGAACCAGTTGAAATTAATTTTTCTGTCTATTGAATACGTTAGTGGTTTATAAAAAATATTAATGTTTATTAAATTAACTAGAGATATGTCTACATCTCGCTAATGCCATTTGCTTCAATAATGTACCTTCACCAGCTCCCCCTGTACTTCCTAAAGTGTTTTCCGAAAACTATTATTTCAGAAAACTATTGTTTATAAATAAAATAATTATTCTACGCATTGCTATTTTTATATTTTTCGTTGTTAGGCGGAGACATTTACGAAGTCTTTAGATTCGCTGTTTGGTAGGAAAGTCGCATTAATTGACCATAGAGTAGTATCACCTCGTAGCTTTGGCCATGGTCGCCATTTTAGGCGCGTTTTTTTCTCTATAGGAAAAAGCATGGGTGACGTTGTGTGATGTAGCACTGACACTACTCTATTGAAGTTTACCACGCGAGAGACTCGTAAACTGCTGGATTTTCTTCTGTTATGCAGACTCTTTTTGTTTTATAGATAACAAATCATCCACTTAGGAGACTAAAATTTTGCAGTTTATGAACTTCCTAGGTGAGCCGCTTCGTGCCTCTTTGTGCACTAAAAGGGCTATTTAGAGTCTTCTTCGAACCCGTAAAGGTACCAAATTCATATTAATGACATTACTGACGCGCGGACTTTGAAACCTTTTACCCGTCATCTGCTAATTTTTTGATGTGGCAATTATCAACAAAAATAACGAACGTAATTTTAAAATTTCATATGGGAGACAATATTGTAGAGACAATAGCTGTCGATAATAACAAAAACTACTTTTCTTATTAGAACACTCAAAAACGTCAGCCCTCGTGTGGACAATTGCTGTACTATTCGGACTATCAGTAGCGGGTGACCAATTTGTAGTTACATCAGACATTGACAACTTATTAGCACCATTAAAATTGCGTACTCTGAAGTTCAATAGCCATTGATGGTGATGATGGAACCGCATCTGAGGATTTCAATCATTCCACATTAGGCTCGTAGCCAGGAGTTTTCAGTTGAGGGGTCCCAGCAAATTCCTAATGGGCACCCTTAAAAATCAATTGGTTTCCAAAGACCTATGAGGCTAAGAGTAAGACTACATTAAAATTAGTTTAAGGGTCCACACGGGCTACACTTATCATTGCATTGGAATAAAACGTAAATTGAAGTTGAATTTCCAACCACCTTAGTTGGTCTTTATATCTTTGTGTTTTTACCACAAATTTATCTATATACCTGGGCTTACAATGACTTGATTAATCTCATGCGAATCGATCTAAAATGGTGTATTTGGCCTTATAATTATTTCCCCCAAAGCGGCGGTTTTCAGAAGGTTACATTTGGAACAGGGTGAAGCAGAAGCTATTTCAACATTGTTGCCATACCTTTTTCGTTTTAAATTATTTATTTCGCATCGAAAATGTATGACAGCCCTGTTTTCCAGCGACTTATTAACAGGGTTACGATATATTTTCGGTGTGAAATAAATAATTAAGAACAAAAAATGCACAGCAACCCTGTAAAAATATCGTCTGCTTCACCATGTTCCACACGAAATAGCTTCCGAAAACCGCCGCTTGAGGGAAATAGGAATAACGCTAATTGAGAACCTTCTATTATTCTGAAAGACTGAACCCTAGAACGTCACTACAGTTAAATAAGCTGCAGTTAGTATACTTGGGTAAAAACTAATAGACGACCCTACCGTACAATGGTTTTTTTTATCGACGGACCTTGACCGTACAATAGCACATAGACTACAGTACTACGGGAAATTAAAGTGAAGCCCAATCAACATTTGTACTTGATTGCGTGCCCTATTATTGTTTCTGCTACTGCTAAAACTTTCAACTTCAAATGGTTGAAGTTATACTAATATAGTAAAGCAAGATACAGGAAAGTAAATAATATAGTTAGGACAGTTGGACTGTTGGACTAACTAAATATAATATGCGCATAGGTTATTTTTTATTGATTTTGTTTACTAACTTTGATATTTTTCTAGGGGCACAATAATAGTTTTAAGGGGGCACAGATCTTTTGAGGGGCTCTTAGATTTATTTGAGGGGGCCGGGCTCCCTCAGGCCCACTCGCTGGCTACGGGTCTGTTCCACAGGCGGTTGTTTTGGCAGTCAAATGGCCTGATTGTCGGATGTAGCGACCCTCAGAGGAATTTCAGGTCGACCCTAATCGTGCGGACGCCTTGCTTCACATTCAACTAATTTCTAAAGTCACATTAGCCTTTCATATTTGAATCATGAAGAGCTATTGATGCTAGAGCACACTCTACACATACCATACTAGTAAAACCAGGTCGAAGATTGAGGTTCTGAAACTTGATTGTGAATTAGTAATACAATTATCCTTTGGTTACAAACCCATTGCTATAAATTGAATTTATTTACCATGGTTAAAACTATAATTATTTATAAATAATTTGATGGTGAGTTTAATTTCAAAATATTAAAATCTGACTAGCCGCTTGAAAAGCGACTCCGGCCCGAAAGCCTGCTCAAATTTTTAATATGTTTAAGTGTTTTTAAAATAATCTAAGCATGAAATTTGAAATTTGAAGTATCCGTCGACGTAAATTATTTCTAAATAATTGCTTTTCGTTTTACTTTGAGAGCATGCTTTAATAAAATAAAATTTAACTGCTTCTTACGTAATCAGTAATACATAAACACAATTAAAAACCAATTTAGTTACGTAATAAAATGACTTTAATTAAAATAATTAAAATGATGACTAGTTTCGGCTGTTTCGCACTCTTTGTTTTTATCTATTAGAGCATTGAAAATGATGTGTACCACCTACTGATGTAAAATCAAAAGGGACGGTAGTCCCTATGCAAAGTCGGGTATAGAGTAGAATACCTACCCGAGCACTTGCTATATTATCTCGAGTCAGAATGAAGCCGATTTTACCCCCTCGTATCTCACAAACTATAGGTCGTATCAAAACAAATCATGTATCGTTTGAAAGCTTACAGGAACGCGACTAACATATACGAATTCATTCGAACAGGCATGAGACAACGTTTCGTAGTAATGGGGCAACGTAAGGCTTAATTTTTCTTCTTCTTTTTCTTCTTCTTCTTCCATCTTCTCCTCGCAGACCGCTCTACAGCAAAAACTACAGAACCGATTTAAATGCAATTTATTATACAGTTTCAAATTAAGCTCCCATTGTGTCCTTCCAAAGGAGAAGTTCATATCTGGTGTAGTTCTTGAGCTACGGCGACAAATGTACAGTTTAGCGAGTCGGTAACGAAACCATGGAGTAATAAACGCATAAGAAGTACTAAACCGGAGCGACCAGCGATTTAAAAAAATTAATGCAAAAGGTTTGAGGGTTGATTCTTGGTGAAAACGTGGCGCTGTGTTTGAAAAAATTGTCTTAAAGGTTAAAATGTCCGCTATAACGGATATACTTGAAAATTATGTATGCAACATATTTAAAGGTGGATTGTAGGAAAAAGGGGCGCTGAGTTCGACAACAATAGTCTTGCGAGTGTCAGGGTGGTGGTTGTCCGCCATAGGGCTTGTCGATAAATAAGTCCAGTTTATGACGTTTATGGGAATATAATTACAGAAATAGATTAAACATTCGAATGCTAGGTACAGTGAGTTCGAAGTGTCTCGCCAGTGTCAGGGTGGGCAGTGTGCCGCCAGAGGGTGGTAAACCATGCCAATGAGTAATAAACACAGTACAAAACGTGTAAAGTTTAATAACAATCGTACAAGCCTATTTATTAACATTAAAAAATGAATTAAAGAGCATAATGACGTCACGTTTTCAAAAATTGAAGTAAACAATATCTAAACGTACACAATGTTGGCGAAAGAGCTAGGCAGTTCTCAGTATTCCAAATAGGTAAAAGTTCACTTTCCAATTTTGTTTATAAACATTATTTCCGCTTTGTTACGATTAAAGGTATTATAATAACTTCACTTTTATTGTTATAAACAAAAAAGCGTAAAATCCACCCAAAAACCATTCGGTTAAAAATTGCAAGGTCTTTTAAACAAAAACGTCACGTCCTATATTACTCTAGGCCATAAAAGTAGTGAAATCAAGTAACGGGCAAGATCTGTAAATATATTCGAATAAAAGTCATAAACTGGACTTATTTATCGACAAGCCCTATGGCAGACAACCACCACCCTCACACTCGCAAGACCATTGTTGTTATAAACGTCATAAACTGGACTTATTTATCGACAAGTGATGTGCTCTGAAGTAATATGCTAGACCTTGCGCGTCCTAAGTGTTTTACTGAGTTAAAATCCTTTATACAACCATAAAACATTTCAAAGAGAATGGCTAATATTAGAATCGCAGTGTATCAAATATATTGTTTAGATCGAAATATATTATCTTCTTTGTTTAAATTTACTCTTTTACCTTAAGACCATAATTAAATAAAGCAGACAAGTTGTTGACTGCAGTAATTACGTCACTGCAGTCAACAACTTGTCTGCTTTCAGTAATTTGCCAGTTTCAGTAATCGCACCGCCACCTATCGATAATGTACAGAAATGTTCGAGTACCACAGTGACTAGTACGGACAGTTTCAGTCATTTTCACGAGTGTTTTTATTTTGCGAGAACAAAAGAAAACTTTAAAGTCGGGAGGTTGAAATTATCCCGTGATTAGGTAATGCTGCCATCTACATCGTTTTTAGGAACTAATTCTTGATATTTATGCTTGCCTTTCGTCCGCTATGTTGTAAATTTTATGATTTGTTCACTCTTTATACATTCTGAAGAAAATGTTTTTTCTTATATTGACCTTTTTCTTTAATTAAATTGGTAAATTATTTAACTGATATTGTACCATTAGAATAGTTACAGCTAAGCTAAGAAATGGTTGTACAAAGTATTTTAACTCAGTAAAACACTTAGGACGCGCAAGGTCTAGCATATTACTTCAGAGCACATAACTTGTCGATAAATAAGTCCAGTTTATGACGTTTATGGGAATATAATTACAGATCTTGCCCGTTATTTGATTTCACTACTTTTATGGCCTAGAGTAATAAAGGACGTGACGTTTTTGTTTAAAAGACCTTGCAATTTTTAACCGAATGGTTTTTGGTTGGATAAAATATGTTCAACAGGAATACACTGAAATCTAGGAGCAACAAACACAACCCGTACATGCAGAACGCAACGCGTTTTTAGACGCCTATTTTTGTGTATGCATTACTCATTGGCCACAAGCTTCAACGCCTTTCAACATCGGAAGGGGAAAGTTAAGAATATGTCTTCCCCCCGCTCGTGCAATGCTTTGTACAAAGGTGTGTCCAATGGAAAATGTACCTAAGAAAGGGCGTGTTAGTTGCTCCAAGCTGAAATTTCGTTACTACAACTTTCACAGTGTTTGATAAATGTTTTCTCGGAAAAATTTAGATAACTAAGGCTAAATTTTATATTTTACCTCGTAAGAAGCCACGGTAATAATTGAAAAGGGTGTGAATACCTGGTAACTTATGTAGAAATGAGCAAGTCGGCCAAGCCAAAATATGAGCTCCACATAGACAGAAATATATTACATGGGCAGAGGTCAAGAGAGAATTTCGTACCCGCTGTATCGGCGTAAGGTTTATACTGATAATTCAAAGGCCCAAATGTATTGGCCGCTGCGCTGAGTATACCCAAACGGGTATAGCGATCGGAAGAGATTTTCATATCCGTTGCAACAAACACAGCACCCCACACAAGGAGAACGCTACTCGTCGAAAGTCGTGCATTTTCTTGTGTACAGTTTTCATTGGTAAGACGCTTTAGCACCTGCTGCCATCGGAAGGGGAAAATTTGGAAATTGTCTTCCCCCCGCCAGTAAAATCTTCAGCTTAAAGGATCGTCCAAAGAAATTTGTACACAACACTGCTTTGGCGTGTTTAAAGGCTAGCTGCGTTCTCCTTGTGTTTGTTGCTCCTGTGTTGCATCGACATATCGTTTATATTGGTTGCAAAGCAATTGCCAACATGAAAATGGCATCATATGAAAATAGATTGGGGAAATATGGCTTAAGGAAACCTAATAGTACAAAACACAGCCACAAAAAAAATACCTCGAATTATTAACAAATTTCTTAGGCAATTTCGCTTTGGCACTCGTGCAAAGTAGGACAACACTTAACCAAACCACGACTACTACTTTAACTACTACAGCTACTACACTTCGGTTATAACAATAGTCCCACTCCCAAATATATTTCGAAGTGAAACCAAAAAGAATAATTATGAAAACTGCTTCTTTAATATATCTTCTCATTCCATATTTTTTCCCTTAGTACGCAATATTTATGTGGTTGATCTAATTTATTGAATTTTTCGTATGGTCCACGAAAATCTTAATTATACGACGAAACCTGTATTTCATATTTAAAGTTTGGCTTTCTTCGCCTCACATGCAGCAACAACAACGACCTCTTCCGAAACTTTTACGAACAATACATAGCATCCTCCGAGAGTCCGAGTGCCGTCTGTCTGTAGCCGTGGCGACTCGGGAACCACGTGATATAATTCCTGAAAACCGGGCACGCGTCAGTATTAAACTATGCGATTTCGTTTTTGCGTCTTCCGCAGAGTGGCGCCGTGAGTAGGGCTCTCATGGGATTCATATGCGAATAAAATGGCGTTGAATTTATAGCGATTCAGGCTGACACTAAAAGGAGATAACTATTTTGGAACAATTAAACATACTAAGCAGTTTCATGTAAGTGTTTTTCATCCTAATTATAACGTCGTTCGACTTTGAAAATGAAATTAAGCAGATATTTTGAAACGTTTGGTGTTCTCTCATTAGGATTCAGATGTTTTATAGCGTTAGAATACTTATTTATTAAACTGTACTTCATGGACGTTCATAATTAATTCAATATGCAATGAAATACAATAGTGAGTCGTATTTAGTTTCTAGACTATTTACCAAAATATTTATTTACCTTCTTTAAACGTTACTTAACTTTACAATATGCCTATTCAAGTAAATTAATATTTTAACGTTTCTTTACTTAAACATTCTGCAAAAGTAGACTAGAGTAAATAACCTACAATGAAAATATTGTTTTTGAGAATCAAAGAATAGAAGATCTTACATTTTCGTGGTTTAGCTAGTAGGGAATCATAATTTTTATATAATATGTATATAATTATCCAAACAAACTTTTGGTTTAGTTCGGACTAAGAATATTAGGCTTAAAATGTGTCTCGTCGTCATAGTGAGCACGTGCAAGGAACTGTGTCGAGGCGTAGTAGCGCCTTATAAATAGTTTTTCAGTTGCGTATTTTTCTCGCTAGAGGCGCTTTTACTTTTTGTTATGATGCCAGCTCTATGCCTCGCTATCAGCAACGCATATATAGATTAACGGTTTTATTTTTAAACAAGATGTCACGGGGATTTAAGTACACACACTCCCCTCCGATGTAATAAATATATTTTAAATATTAGATTTCAATTTGAACAAAATTTCGATAATCTTGTAGAATAACTTAATAAACCCAAAAGGAATTATATCGAAAATTAATTTTTCAAGTTACCTGGTTTTTGGAAATAAGGTAGCGAAACGCGATTACGTTAATTGAAATTAATTTTTAGACAAACCGAATTTATCGAGTTACCTGGTTTTGGTTATAAGATATAGGAACGCGAACACGTTAATTTAATATATTTTTTGAAAAACCGAATTTTTCGAGTTACTAGCTGGTTTTGTAAATAAGATTGTGAAACGCTAACACTTTAACTTAAAATAATTTTTAGACAAACCGAATTTTTCTAGTTACCTGGTTTTCGAAATTAGGTAGCAAAACTAATTTTTTTAGGAGCTAGATGTCACCTGTATCAATTGGTACGAAATTCCCGCGAATTATCCTGAATTAACATTGAAGGATTCCGGTTAGTAATGAATTCTTGCCGATTCGGAAGCTCATTATATTCAGCTTAGCTAATACCCAAGGGACCACACAGTCAACTAGAGTGACTTGCGAAGCCAATAACCAGTGGCTGGGTTAATTTGCGTAGCAGGGTGGTGCCAACCCTTCATGCCGCGGAGCCAACCGTAAGCCTCAGCAAGTTTTAACAGAAAGGGGAAACCGTAAAGCTCGAGGGAAAGCCCATTTTATCAGCAGGCAGAGAACTAACAAACTCAACGCATTAGGAGTGTTTTCGAGTTTGCACCCAGTGCCACAAGCTGGTATCGAAACCGGTTCGTCTTGCGGCGAGTCGAAAGTGCTAACTTCTTTGCCACCCCACTTGCTACAAACTTATTTCTTCGTATAAACAATTTTATTAACTCGAGACATTTCGTCTAGAGCCTAGCGCCGCCGATCCAACGCCGATATTTCCTCTGCGGCCGAACCGCCACAGCCGAGTCATTTACTTTTCGGCGCAGCAGTGGCGTAAAAAGGGCCCCCGCAGAACCCGTAGCCCCCAAAACGTTTATTATTTAAATCGGTGCTCTTTGAAAGGGCCCCGAGTCGTTTTTCGCGGGGGTGGGTGGGGGGGGGGGGCGGAGTTCCTAGTTACGCCACTGCGGCGCTCCGCCGCTAAAATTTGATCCCGCCGGAGAATTGTTTTGAGATTTTCTTCGTAAATGTTTTTTTTTCCGAAAAAAATTTTGTAATTTTTTTCGAAACTTTCAATCGGGGGAAAAAACTTTGGCCTTTTTGCACCGCCGCCGCCGCTAAAATCAAATCGGCGCTATGCTCTACCACTACCTGTGTCTCACTATCAACATAGTTGGTAATTTAAATTGCGGAATAAAATTATAATATGACTTAGCATATGAACGACCCATGCACCTATCAACTTTTACCTTTAGCAAGGTAAAAGTTAGTGCAGGGAGCTGTTGGATCGCGTGGCATCTGGGAGCAACAAACACCGCACCCCACACAAGGAGAACGCAACTCGTCGAAAGTCGTGAATTTTCTTGCGTACAGTTTTCATTGGCTAGACGTTTTAGCGCCTGCTGCCGTCGGAAGGGGAAAATACGGAAATTGACTCCCCCCCGCCCGTAAAACGTTCAGCGTAAAGGCTCGTCCAATGAAATTCGTACACAACATTGCATTAGCGTGTTTAAAGGCTAGCTGCGTACTCCTTGTGTTTGTCGCTCCTAGGTGGCACGAAGGGCTTGCCACCACCCTCCTACGCATTGTAACCCGGCCACCTGTTTAAAGGCATTGTAAGTCGCTAGATGACTTGGGCTTAGGTTGGTGCCTTGGTTATTAGCCTAGCTGATTATTGTTTATTTATGTATTAAACACTTTTACGAATGCCATTTTCCCCTTATTGCGTGACGTCATTAATAAACGACCCCAAAAGAAGAAATGTCATACTTTAGGTTTGTACGTTACTTATGATATATGCCTATAAGTTTAATTCTGCTGGTTTTTTCTGTCTGGTTTTTTTGGTGAAAATAGTCCTTGAAAAGTACAATTACAAGCAATCTCTCGGCAGATATTGACGGGGCCCCCTTCAAACACTTTATAAAAAATATTTTGATAGCGAAAGCAGCCGTATATCGAATTAGGGGTGGAAGGTCGCTTATAATAATGTTCGAGGGGGAGCGGGTGGCATCTTTCGCTTCTGTTGCATCGCGCAGGCCTGCCTCCCGCTCGCCCCACACGCTTTAGTCCGCCGCGTGATAGATGCTGCGGGAATTATACTCTGATAAAGCGACAAATTTCATTTAATTCGTTCTGGTTGACATCGTTGTCAAGGTAAGTTTGGAGTACTGCAAACTGCCTCCCTAAGTATAAAATTATAATATATGAAAGGGTTCATTGCTCTCTGTTATATGAATTTGGAACTTTCTAGCTTTTCGGGCTGGGATTTAAATTTTTACGACGAATTCTATAATTAATTGAATGTTAAATTAGAACAAAATGAAGAATTAATTTTAAAATAAAATTTACATTGAAGTAAGAAATAAATTAAGTAAAATTAATATTAAAATAAAATTAACATTGAAGTAAGTAAAATTAATATTAAAATTAAACTAAAATTAACATTGACGTAAAATTAATATTAAAAAAATTAATATTAAAATAAAATTTATATTAAAATAAAATTAATGTTAAAATAAAATTAATATTAAAATAAAATTAATGTTAAAATAAAATTAATATTAAAATAAATTAATATTAAAATAAAATTAATATTAAAATAAAATTAATATTAAAATAAAATTAATATTAAAATAAATTTAATATAAAAATAAAATTAATATTAAAATAAATTTAATATTAAAATAAAATTAATAATAAAATAAAATTGAATATTAAATATTAAAATTCATATTAAAATAAATTTAATATTAAAATAAATTTAATATTAAAATAAAATTAATATTAAAATTAAATTAACATTAAAGTAATTTTAAGAATTAATATTAAAATAAAATTAACACAAAAAATAAAATTTAATATTAAATATTAAAATTAAATTAAGAATTAATATTGAAATTAAATTAAGAATAAATATTAAAATTAAATTAAGAATAAATATTAAAATTAAATTAAGAATAAATATTAAAATTAAATTAAGAATAAATATTAAAATTAAATTAAGAAATAATATTAAAATTAAATTAAGAATAAATATTAAAATTAAATTAAGAAATAATATTAAAATTAAATTAAGAATAAATATTAAAAATAAATTAGGAATTCATATTAATATTAAATTAAGAATTGATATTCAAATTAAATTAAGAATTGATATTCAAATTAAATTAAGAATTGATATTCAAATTAAATTAAGAATTGATATTCAAATTAAATTAAGAATTGATATTCAAATTAAATTAAGAATTGATATTCAAATTAAATTAAGAATTGATATTCAAATTAAATTAAGAATTGATATTCAAATGAAATTAAGAATTGATATTAATATTAAATTAAGAATTAACATTAAAATTATATAAAGAAATTACATTAAAATTATATAAATAAATTACATTAAAATTATATAAATAATTTACATTAAAATTATATAAATAATTTACATTAAAATTATATAAATAATTTACATTAAAATTATATAAATAATTTACATATTAAATTAAGAATTAATATTAAAATTAAATTAATAATTGATATTTAAATTAAATTAAGAATTATATTTAAATTAAATTAAGAATTAATATTAAAATTAAGGATTGATATTTAAATTAAGAATTGATATTTTAATTAAGAATTGATATTTAAATTAAGAATTGATATTTAAATTAAGAATTGATATTTTAATTAAGAATTGATATTTAAATTAAGAATTGATATTTAAATTAAGAATTGATATTTAAATTAAGAATTGATATTTAAATTAAGAATTGATATTTAAATTAAGAATTGATATTTAAATTAAGAATTGATATTTAAATTAAGAATTGATATTTAAATTAAGAATTGATATTTAAATTAAGAATTGATATTTAAATTAAGAATTGATATTTAAATTAAGAATTGATATTTAAATTAATAATTGATATTTTAATTACGAATTGATACTTTAATTACGAATTGATACTTTAATTACGAATTGATACTTTAATTACGAATTGATATTTAAATTAAGAATTGATATTTAAATTAAGAATTGATATTTAAATTAAGAATTGATATTTAAATTAAGAATTGATATTTAAATTAAGAATTGATATTTAAATTAAGAATTGATATTTAAATTAAGAATTGATATTTAAATTAAGAATTGATATTTAAATTAAGAATTGATATTTAAATTAAGAAATGAAATTTAAATTAAGAAATGATATTTAAATTAAAATTAAAATATTATTTTGATTTTCTTTTCAGTTGCACCAAAACTTTTGGTTTCACGCTTGTAGATGGCGACTTAAGCGCCGGACTTTATTATACCTTAGGGTAGCTTGTTTTTCATTTGGTCGAGCAGAGGGGGCTGCGATTCAAAAAATTTAGGAGAGTTCTATCCTAAAAATGCAGCAGGGTAGGGATTATAGTGTCTGGGGAGGCGAAGGACCCAAACGCGGGCAAACACGTAACGGAGTAGGGGGGCGCGCGACGACCAGGGGCGTGAAAAAAGGTGTTTGGAATTCTAAGCGTTTATTTGGCGCCATTTGGTTGCTGACACTTGAACGCAATTCGGCGCTTCGCTCTCTCTCCGCTGTGACGCTTTTTAACCGCATATTACCCCGTGTTTGTTATATCATCACCGCCGACCTGTCATGTAAGTTTTTGACGTCGTATTTACCGTTACTTTGTTTCTTAAATGTTAAAAATACTTCTCTAACTACACCCTTTAATTTACGAAATTAATCAGCGTGCAGGTGTTATATGATGGACGTTTTTGTCTGTTCTTAATAGAATTAGTCCGTCATGTTTTACAAATCGATTTGACAAGAACGAATTAGTTTTTTTTTACAATTTTAGTCGCTTTTATCGAGTTATATCTCGGTCTTTCTGGAACCGGGAATTGGAGATGGAAACTGAAGCCTTTGGGAGATTAATGATCCCGCGTCGTGTTTCGCCGATAATCCCAGCGCATTTAGCAGTTTCGAGTGACAGGGCCCTGTCTAATATTCGTGTTTTCGAAAAGATGGAGAATGTTTGATCGTGAAGGTCAACAACACCGAGCGCGATAACCGGCGCACCGTGTCTCCTCGCGCGCTTCCAGTTTTGCCGGTGGTTTCGCCGTTTGTTCGCTGCCGAATCTTTGGCGTTTTATTAGGTTGTGAAAGATAATATTTTTATAAGGATGACTGTCAAAGAAACACGTATACTTATTATTTTGCGTCGTTAATTCTATGGTTTAAGATTCCATTTCGTTTATGAAGCATTTTTTGTTTCAAGTCGTTTTCGATAACCTAGCCTAGACAAACAAGTAAGTAGTTATTTTTTAGAAGTATAATAAATTTTCGAATTTTTTCACTCGATTATTTTATTTAGCTTTGTTAAATTAAAGCAAACCAAAGAAACCTTTAAACTAATAACAATTTTGTATATTTAAAGCAAACCAAAGAAACATTTTAATTCATAACTATTTTGTAATTTTAAATCAAACCAAAGAAACTTTTATTGTCTTAACAATTTTGTTAATTAAAAGCAAACCTAAAAAACATTTAAATTCATTACAATTTTTTTTAATTTAAAGCAAACCAAAGAAACCTTTAAACTATTAACAATTTTGTTAATTTAAAGCAATTCAAAGAAACATCTACATTCATAACCACTTTGTTAATTTAAAGCAAACCTAAGAAACATTTAATTTTATTGAAAATTTAATTTTTAAAGCAAACGAAAGAAACCTTTAAATTCATAACAATTTTGTAATTTTAAAGCAGACCAAAGAAACTTAAAAATTCTTAACAATTTCTTAAGAATCCTTTAAATTAATTTCAAATTTACTTAATGATACCTTACACAAACGAACTATCAATAATTTATTCAGGAAAACAGAAAAACTATAAACTCTAATAGAAAATATCGGAAAAATGCTAAAATATGGTCGTTGTGATTACTCGATTAAATGCATTGTGAAATGAAAATAAAAATTAGATTAGGAACAACTTAGGGAAATATTTTACAACGGATGAAAATAAAATTTTAAAAAGTTATAATAAGTTTTTTAAGGAAAAACATAATTTTTTTAAACTATTTATAAAAGCGTTGAGATATTTAATATTTATAGCTCCAAACTAAATAAAAAGTATTTTAAATTTTTTGTTAGGACCTATTTAACGAATACAAACCACAAAGTATTTGAATAATTTAGTGTTCCCACTAACGAAAAATGTTATTCATTTTACGTTTAATAAAACTAAAATAATCTCCAACTTTGTATCGCAGAAGAATATTAGAGCTTGTTAATTGGAATAAGTATAATCAAGATAAGTAGATATAAGTCCTAGTATAGTATATTGTGCTATAGATGATATGAGAAATTTACAATATGCTTGAAGCGAAATTCATTGTGGAATTTTTATGACATAATGAAAGTTCATTCAACTTTATTGAAGACGCAACGTGGATAGAATTACTCTCCCTAATATTGGCACGCACACCCAATCTCATTTAAATTTATAGTTTTGTGTACGGTTCCCGTTTTCGCCAAGCTTGTACTCCGGCCTTTATTACGCTGGCGAATGAGCTCCAAAAATATTATAAAATTATGTTAACGTTTAAAACGTTCTAAACAAGAATAAATAATCTATGAATTGTAATTTTAAAATATAATGAAAGTCCATCTTTTGAAGGTAATCGTATCAATACATTAACCATTGCCAAGGAAACAAAATTTGTTTTTAAATAATAAAACAAAGTTTCACTTAACTTTAATTAAGGCTAATGGCCGTAAACATTATTTTCCAGAGTTGTAAGTGGGAAAAATTTCCCTATTTTTCCGAAAATAAGAAAAAAAGTTATCATTTCATGATTAGCTTCATATTGTTCGCAAATTTAAATTTAACGGCATTTTTGCCTCATTTTGTCGAATCCAAAAGTAAAACTAAACCTCTAGACTAGTCTACAATGAAAACCCTTAAAAAGTACTATGTTTCAATTTTATTTTTCCGATTTTTAAAGGAATATTTCCCCCATTTAAATTTTCTGGTAAATTAACAACTCTATTATTTTCTTTTCGAACTACTTCTAGCGAATACTATTTAAAAATAATAAATACGAGGATCTAGCAAGTTAAAATGTGTTGAACAAGTAGGCAGAAATCGAAATAATTACTTCGGAACATTTAGAAATATGGGAAATCCGGATAAAAGCTAGTAAACATAAAATTCGCACCACTATGGAAAATATCGATAAATAATTAATTCTTCTGATAAATACTTAAAAATATGGGAAATATCATAAGTAACATAATAACAATAAGTATGAAAATTAACAAGATTTATAACCAAACCGATTTTAATAGTTATTGTGTAATCAAGATGTTTTCTTAGTGTCTAAAATATGTGAGACTTCCGCTAAGCCGAATTATCTGGTTTCCGATAGATAGGCGGATTATTAGGCTAAAATGATTTGCCCGGGGCTTCAAAACAAAGCCAAAGCCCCTCGCGACTCCAGAACGTGCTCTCCCATATTCGGCTTAAATTTTTATCAAAAAGTAGTCATCCAAAACGGTAAGTCGTGAGTCCAAATCACAGCTTGAAGAGAGTATCAGTGCCGAAAAAAGGTTCGGTTAGAAAATTAACATTAAAGCTAAGTGTCATACTTATTGTTATTATGTTACTTATGGAAATATCGATAAATACTTATTTCTTCTGATAAAAACTTAGTTAGAAATATAGGAAATATTTAGAATCTTGAGAAGCATGGGAAATACTTGCAATTTCGCCTCGCACCAAGAGAAGCCGGGTTTGATCCCAACTTGTGGCACTGGGTGCCAACTCGGAACCACTCCTTCTGCGTAGAGTTTGCAAGTTCTCTCCCCCACTGGTTAAAGGGGTTTTCCCACGAGTTCTTCGGTTTCCCCTTCCCATAAAACCTTGTAGAGGTTAACGGTAATAGTTAGTGTAGGGAGCTTGGGTAAAAGCCTAGTTAATTATTATTATTATTATCATATGTAACATAATTACTCATAAGTGTGCCTCTGTTTAACATTTCTGTAATAAAAATTTAAATGAGACCCTGTTTCACAGCCACCAAAGAAAATACGGACTAACGTCGCGTAAAACTGGTTTTAACTTCCTTCCCTCCCCGCCAAAACTAGTTTTGATGACGATAAAACCGTCATCGACTGGAAAGTGACGTCAATTTCGTCATATCCTTGCAACAAGGTCTCATTAAGAAAAAATTCTTTCTGGCACACTTATGAGTAATTATGATACATATGTTATTATATATGGAAATATTGAGAACTATGGGAAATGTCGAGGTATATATTGGAAAACATTTCAGTAATATTAAGAAATTCTGGAAGTGAATACTTTTATAAAATTTGATTGACTGTTTACAGACAATGCACTGGAGTCGAAGAATAAATTTGGTGGGCGGTTGGAAACGAGCTAGAAAGAAGTCAGCTTTAGCTCAAACGCAACCAGCGGATGACCATATTCCCAAACCGTTTGAAGATATTCCTGGCCCAAAGCCCTCCATACCTTTCATTGGAAACGGATGGCTGTATTTTCCATTAAGTATGTAAAGGACAAAAATAATTTATAGGCCTAATGTATTAAATTGAAAGTCCTTTGGAAAATATTTTTATTCCGAAGTTATCTAGGAGGTAACCCAGGAACAAATATAGTTTTTCAAGCACTCGCTCAATTTTTAAAACAAACATTTGTATTTGACTGTTTTTCATTTATAGTTGGGCGCTATAGACTCTTCAAGCTTCACGAAGCCAACATTGATAAATACCACCGCTACGGGCAAATCGTCAAGGAGGAATATCAGTGGAGGCGACCTATAGTTCAAGTCTTTGACCCTGAGGACTTCGAAAGAGTTTTCCGACACCAGGGAACGAATCCGGTGAGGCCGGTAATGGAGTTTGTTTGCAAGTACCGTAGTGAACATCCCGAGAAGTACGACAGTATCGGACTGGCGAACTCGTAAGCCTTAGGTCCCTTCAACATTCATTCATTTCTTATTGACTTACTTCTTTAAAAGAAACAAAATGGAATTTACACCCGCGAGGACCCTAGACCGTCCTATTCCATTCCTTAGTTCGTATCAAAAGAACATACATATAAATTCTACATGATAATCAATATCTGTGAAATTTTTGAGTAAATAACGACCCAAAGCAGAATTTGAAATTGTATCCCTTTGAGCTTCCATAAACATGATTTTCTTATCTACATGGGCACAACAACCTTTTTACATGAGATTTAATCTATTTTATTATGTTAGAAAAATAAGCAACACCATAAACAACAAATACTAAAATATGCATCCAAAAAAAGAATACATTCTAACAAACTAGTTAGAAAAATACCCCTAATTCGTAAAGCAATTTATCGCCTTAAACATTGTTCATCAACTTGATCTCGAAGGAAAATTAAATATAGTTAGAAACTTATACTTTATAAAAAGGGTTGATATGAAAATATTCCATGACTGAATTATTTACCTCAAAATAAAACGTAACTTCGCCTGATTGTTATTATAACAAATATACATCTTAGATACGCTAATGTTGATATACTTTACAGCCTTGGTGACGATTGGTCCAAACTTCGAAATGCTCTCACTCCTGTTTTGTCGATAATGAAGGAAAATGATTCGGCGTTAAAGCATCTGAGTGAAGTGTGTCAAGACATGATATCCCTCATTAAACAATCCCGAACAGACGGAAACAAAGTGGAAGACATTCAAGATCTGCTCTACAAAGTTGCTTTGGAATGTAAGTGTTTGGAATACCACCAGAAACTTATGGCAATATGCAAACATTTAAGTGGAAGATAACTATTGATTGATAAGATCGTCTTGTTAAATATAGTCTTTCTGATAATAAACACTTCTAAAAAAGCAGGTTTTTGAGAACTCCCTGTAATGGATTTTAAAATATATTTATAGGTATATTTATGATGTGCCTAAATCAAAGACTTGGTTGCCTGGACCAAAAAGCAACTCCTAGTCACGCGGTTAAAATGATTCAGGCTGTAAAAGACACTTTTGAAGCGTACCAAAAACTGTACTATGGAGTGCCTCTGTGGAAAAAATTCGCAACGCCCGCGTATAAGCAGCTAGATAGGGCCGAGAGCGCCATCTATGAGTAAGGCCAAATTTCGTTATCATTTAACTACATAAAATAAATACTAGCTTTAAATAAAAACTCGATAGCATTTATCAGGGTTCGTACACGACCTGGAATACCTGGAAAACCTGGAAAAGTCAGGGAATTTGAAAATGTTTCCAAAAGGTCATGGAAAAGTCAGGGAATTTGAAAATTATTCCCAATGGTCAGGGAATAGTCAGGGAAATTTATAATGGTCCGAAATAGTAAGGGAATTTTAAAATGACCCCAAAAACAAAAATCCGGCAAATACATTTCTGAAAAATGTATTAAAAATACACAATTAACATTTTCCAAGATTTTACCTCAAAACATAAATTTATTCAACAAAAACGGTCAGGGAAATTTGGCAATTGAGTCAGGGAAAACCTGGAAATGTCAGGGAATTTAATTCCGGAAATTTTGTACGAACCCTGTTTATGAATTCAAATTGAATGTCGAAGCCAGATGACAGAGATAGTGTCAGAATTCATATGATTTATTTGATTTTGGTATGAAATATATAAATAGGTAATGATAATAATAATGGCATTGACAATATTACTTAAAAATAAATATTCACTAGCTTATTGTAGTTTTTAAATGGAATGGTAGGCTTCCCTGCATTTCTTGGGTACCTATTATGAACGTTATTTGCGGGTAGATGTTTATATTGGTTGCTACTAGAGCCAAATTGAATGTTACCAGAGATAAAATAGTAGGACAAACATTTCTCTAGCCTAATATCTTAAGTCTAATTTTGAGATTTTCAAAAATCGTTTAAGCTTTTATGGAGAACACTAATTCAACATCGGAATCAAAATTATACCTTTAATAAAATCAAATAATTGTTTTACGTATCAGGAATTTAATTGTCAATAAAGAGAAATCAATACCTTTTTTCGAAAACTAAAGATAATGGATTAGGCTTTCGATAAATATTAGTGGTTTTCGCTATTTTCCGATGCACTGATAAAGTTATTGAACGCCAGTTTTGTTTTGTTTTTCTTTTTGAAGAGAGCGCCCAAAATCACGCAGGCCACACTTGCAAAATATTATATTTTACGTATTTAATACTAATAAAAACAATAGGTAAAATTGCAGCGAAGTTATTAACAAATACATATTTTAAAGCTAATTTTCTTAAATAACATGATGTACATTAAATCACAGATGTCAAAATGTGTCCCAGCTGACACAATTCTTTTAGTAGTATTGACGAAATTCCTAATTTGATTGTTTTTGTTAATTCCAGAACTGTAGCAATTTTTATGGAAGAAGCCTTACAAGGCCGAGACAATCCAGAAACACGGGGTCCAGTGCTAAGCACGTTGCTATCATTATCAAACATGTCAGACAGAGAAAAGAGGCTTACTGTTGTAGATTTTATACTTGGTGGTGTATTTACTGTGAGTTTGCCACCAAATATCCTGAAGCCATTTTCTAAGTTTTGTCAACCTGTTTATAGGTGACGAATTCCCTTTGCTACCTTCTTTATCATTTAGGGAAATGTAATAATATCCAGGAAAAGTTATACCTCGAAGTAAACAAGATAGCTTCAAGTGATACGATATCGTCCGAACAAATGAGCAAGCTTCGATATTTAAAGGCCTGCGTAAAAGAAAGTTTCAGGTACATTAATTGTTGCAATAATTAATTTAACTAACTTCGCGAAAGAATGGCCCTCAAAACTAAAAAAAAATAGTTTTATCTTGTGTGAAATCTAGTTCCAATAGTTGCAGCGTAACTATTTTTGTGTAAAAAACGAAATTTTTAATCTACGATTCAATGTATAACCTTCAAGGAGTCGGACATTTGGCAAAACCCAGTACAAAATCCAAGAATTTTCTTCCCATAGACTTTTCATAACCAACCCACAAACCGGATTTTAGAAAAAAAAAACTCGTTCAAAAATGAGGCAAATGTCCTGCCCCTCGCAACTGAGCTTTATAGTTTTATGTAATACAGACATTTTTAAGTTAGAAATATGTAACTATATCTACATATTCGTAAAAACTAATATTCTACAGGTTTTGAGGGTTTATCAGAATCGAGAACTATCCATTAACAATGTTCCGTTTCGAAAACTTACAGAATAAGTCCAACGGTACCTGGGATTATGCGTATATTACCCGAAGACGTTGTTTTGTCTCAATATAAAGTTCCAGCTGGTGTAAGTATGTTTAGGTGTTATAAGGCTATGCTATTCCAAATTTAAAACGGGATTTTAAAACATAAAAACAAGGTGACGCTAGGAATGGGTTATCTTAAATGCGTATATAAAATAATAGAAGATAACAGATTTTAAAATTCAAAATCTGCTATCGTATTTCATTAGAAAACATTGCTTTTTTCTAATGAAAATTCATGCTTAGGTATTCAAAAGTAGACAAATTTAGCTTCAATGGCGAACCCTTTAAGAATAATAGTTCTTTCTATATTGTAATATAGAAAAGCATGTATAAAATTGGTATTTTTGTTGGCACGCGCTGTTCAATTCTTATCTCGAACAATTTATTAAAACTAACATAAACACGGGACCTAACGTATTTAAATGAATCTCATATTGCGCTTGGTTTTAACTTAGTTAACTGTTTTTACCCAATTTAAAATTTTCTAATGCGTTCTTGGCTGGTTATTGTTTAATTGAGAAAATAACAAATAAAAAAATCTTATATACTTTTTAAAATCTTTTTGATATAACCTTTTTGTGCACATAGTCTAAATATTTTGAAAACCATTTCAATAAATTATAAGCAAATTTCATATAAGCTTCACTAATTTACCTCATAACTTTCAGACAGCGGTGTTTTGTCATTTCATGGTAACATGCAAGCTGGAAAAGTACTTCAGTCAACCAGAACAATTCATACCCGAGCGTTGGCTGAGAACAAATGATACGACAAAGCCGAAACCGAATCCATTCAGCATGTTACCGTTTGGATTTGGAAGTAGAATGTGTGCTGGCAGAACATTTTCTCAGTTGGAACTCTGTGTAGCAGCCGCAAAAGTAGGTTTTTCATCAGCCTAAATAGTGTTAGGTGTATAGATTTGTTAAGTGGGGTTATTACTAGGGGTAGTCACTCGTAAAATCCTTGTACTCCTGATTACTGATTATTGGAAAACATTCGGCGATTTCCACGGATTATTTAAAGTGATTTTCTAAAGCGATTTACCGTCATTACCTACGATTTGTACACCTGTTTATTAAAGTGACTATACTCCCTCGGGTTATTAAGACTTATATTCCCTAGAATCTCCATGTCATATTGTCCCTATCACTACCGTTTCTTCAAGAAATACTTTCTTAACTAGTACTCTCTTGAATAATTTTGACATAAATTACAGTATATTTATCGGCTGTTAACAAAAATATTTTTGTCTTGATTTCAAATGTCGGGTCCAAATGGCGTTAGCATAAATTGTTTTGGTCTTAGCTAACTTGTTAAAATGTTCCCGGAAATTCATTTTTACAATTTTCTAGTCAGAGATGTAACATCACTATCACGATAATAATGCTTATGTCCGAGTCATCGTTAAATTAAGTTGAACAAATTAATCTTTTTTCTTTTAAAAAAAACTTACCATAAAAGCTAAAGTAAAAAGTTAAACTTTTAAAAGATTTATTTAATGAAGCTGGAAGTCGCTGTTCAACGGTAAACTTTAAATCAATTTTAGAACCACCTGACTATTTTTAAAGGTTTCTATAAAGTTTGATGGCGCTCAAATGTTTCCGAAATAAATTTTACCCAGTATACCTTGCAATTTATGCTATCGCCTATTATTTCTGTCCAATTAAAATCAGGAAGGAAAACATTAAATTATTTCTTAGTATTGATGTCTTTTTTTCACTTTCAGATTGTGCAGTCGTTTCGAGTTGAATGCGTCCAAAGTGATTTCGAAACTGGCCTCGACTTGAAACACGCGTTTATTGTAGTACCATCGAAGCCCATATCTTTAGTTTTTAAGGACAGATGAGTTTGTAAAGAATTATAATGATGTAGATTATAGTAAACGCATATTTTATTAAAAAGAAAGTGAATATATTTCGAATATAGAACAATAGATTGAATAAAAAGTATATTTTGATCTGTGATTTGTATTTGAAGGAATCATTACATTTATATTTGAAGGAATCATTACATTTATATTTGAAGGAATCATTACATTTATATTTGAAGGAATCATTACATTTATATTTGAAGGAATCATTACATTTATATTCGAAGGAATCATTACATTTATATTCGAAGGAATCATTACATTTATATTTGAAGGAATCATTACATTTATATTTGAAGGAATCATTACATTTATATTTGGGAAAAGGAGAGCGAAGGACCTGGTGCTTGTTCTGTCATTACCAGCTGCCTAGCACTAATTGTTCAAAAACGTTTCTCAATGCGGAGTATTCGTCAAGTACCAAGTTTGTATAACCGAATTAATTTTCGGTCAAACATGGCGTCGGTGTAGTCAATTTCTGATCACCTCGCGTAGCTATACACAGTTAGAAAAAAGGGTTTCCATGGGTTTTATTAGGGTTTGCTTTGGGTTTAAAAAAGGTTTAGGAAAAAATTATAAACCCTTAAGGTTTGTTTTGACAACTTGCATGGTTTGAAAAGGGTTTAAATGTTTAAAGGAAACCCCTATAGGTCAATGGAAAACCCTTAGGATTCCATTTTAAGAACCTATAGAAAAAAAATAATTTATCACTTTTTAAAACCCTTTTCAAACCCTGCACGTTTTAAACTATCTCACGCCATCTACGCCAAAATTTGATATCAAGCCGCATAATAATTTCATAAAACGTAAAGGAAGACGGACTTCCCCAAAATGGTTTCTCTAAAAATCGTTGTAATCGTACATCTTTCGGTGGTTCTGTGGTAAAACGCCCGCCTGTCGTGCTAGAGGGCTTGGGTTCGAAACGCTCCCGATGCAATCGCTAAAGTTTGTTATCAAGCCGTAATTTAAATTAATTAATTTTAATGTAATCTATAAATAAACGGGGGGGGATGTTTGTTGCAAACCCTAGGAAGTTTTTAAAGGGTTTCTAATGGTTCAATTTATAATCATAAAAGTGCTCATTTTTAAGCCTTGTGGGTTTGAAAATTTCCGTTAAAAGGGTTTTGGAGGGTTTGAATTTGTGGAATTTATTTTAAGAACCTTGGGGGTTTATAATCAAACTCTTTTTTCTAACTGTGATAGTTGAACCAGATTACAACAGCGAGGCAATATAACTGAACCCTATAGTTCGCTTTTGGGAAAATGGCGTTTTAAGTTTACTCCTACCTAATAACTATATTTCATTAATTACATTAGTTACCGAAATGATTGAAGCGTTATTATGCTTGGTTTAATTAGTCGGTAAACTAGTCTAACTGTTCGCGTACACGAAAATAAATGGTTAAATCTTTTTTACAGTATTCTTCCTAATGTCCTCTTAAAGAAACCATTTCATCTATGGTGAAGTCAATCTGGTGGACTGTCTTGTTTTGGCGGGATTCTTTTAACGCTGTTAAGTCACACTTTCTTAGTAACGTGCAATAGTTTTTTGACTTGCATGAAGTTTTGATTTCATGTTAGTCTTTGCGAAGCATAAATACAAATACTTTACTTTATGTGAGAAAATAGTTAATATAAAAGTAAGTGGTCAGTGGCTACGAAAGTAAAATACTTGATGGAGTCCAAAAGTAAGGTCCGACAAAATCGGGTCCCCCTCTCTTCGGGTACGCCGCCTTACCACAAAAAAAAAGTTTTCGAATAAAGGATTTTGCTTAGAGCTCGGCGGAACAGGTAAATTAACCGTCAAAATTATATTATTATTATTCATAACAATGTCGTTTAACTGTTAATTTAGAGATATTATTCAGAGTTATAAAACCATTTTTTCTTTCAATTATGATAACAACCCATAAAACCGATGTTTCATATCTAAACCCCGAGATCTAACTTTGCTCAAACATACATTCTTTCTGATGGTTTCGTTTTTCTCTCTTTCCGAAAATGTTTAAACACTTCATTTTGGAATGCAATTTTGAAAGGTTGGTTACAAATACATATTCCGTACCGACGCGTACATGGGAGTACCATGTACCTTTGTCCACTTATTAGTAGTATGAAAAATTACCATTTGTGACTATGGGGTATCGATATTTTTTCCATAGGGTATTGACGCGTACTCCTCCTATATTCGCCACCATTGTTACACACATAAGACACTGTAGAGCTATGGACTGGCAAGCCAAATCCTTCCATTAACCATTTACGAGTCTTCGGAACGGAATTCCTTGTACTTATCGAGATGTCCAATCAGAAGATATCTCTTATAACAGCCCTTACCAAAATGGGAGTCTTACTTTAGTCGCCAATTAGTCTCAATGTAGGATCAAGGATTTTTTAGTATTATATAAGCATAAAAAACTGAGACCAGAATTGTGGGTCCTAAATAAAATCTATTTTAGTCTCAATAAAAGAGTTTTATTATTGTATATTTAAATGAAACTCATTTTAGTCTCAGTTAGGAAGACTCATTTCTGGAGACTTGAAAGAAGTTTATTTGAGAGTTGATTATGAGTTACAATATTATATTAAAATAAGAGTTATTTAAGACTTCACTTTAGTATCATATGGGGAGACTAATTGTTTTGGACTTGAAAGAGGCTTAATTGAGAATTGATTATGAGTTACAATATTAGATAAAAATAAGAGTCATTTAAGACTTCACTTTAGTCTCATATTTGAAATCTAATTTTTTGGGACTTGAAAGAGACTTAATTGAGAGTTTACTATGGGTTAGAATTTTAGATTAAAATAAGAGTCATTTAAGACTTCACTTAAGTCTCATATGGGGAGATTCATTTCTGGGGACTTGAGCGTTGCTTAGAGGTAACAATTTGAAGTGAAACTAAAAGTAATCGTAAATTTCATGTTAAACTTACGACTGGATCCTCTTATCTAGCTATTTTTGTAGTGTCATCTAAAATGAGTTTCGCTCACGTGCAGCGCAATTTATATAAATAAATGTACATTTGCCCAAACAATACACCAAATATTTCATATGATCTACTGTACTATACTTTAAAATTATACTTTTTAAAATTATATTGTAGTAAAGTCCAAACAACGGATCTGATTATGAGTTCAACTCTAATGATCACTTAAGATTAATATTAAACAGGCAATGGATTTGCAACTTGAATCTGGAAGCTTGGTTACAAAATGGTCATACGGGATTGGCTGGCTTTATTTGGTTAAGCTAAACTTACTTGAAACCCTCACATACTTAAAATTAAAAAAAAATTAATAAAATAACAGTTTAAATTTTTTAAGTCTATTTACTAAATTATATACTTGAAATTCTTAAAATAGGACATTTCATTTCAAGTAAAATTATTTCTAAGTACGAGTGTGTAAAACAAATGAACTGGGTGAAAAATAGCCTAGCATCTAGCGCCATCCTTGAAGCCTGGAGATTTTAACACTTGCAATCCAGCATGGCAGCTGAACAAAGTAGTTCATTATAAAATTAGATATTTAGAATGTAATTTTGTTTTTTCAAAGGACGCCCGAGCGTAAAAACTACCTGCTATATAGCGATCGCCATGCAATAATTGGTGAAGAATTTCACTATAGATTGCAGTGAACTGCTCACATACAGGGCACCCTGGATGTATATTAGTTTTTTTGATATCGGCAGATTTCCAATTATTGCTAGAGTTAACCCTTACCAAAATCGTGACTGTCACATTTAGGCTTAAAAAGGTTTTATTTAAAACTGCTACAGTTCCTAATACAGCCTCAAATTAGATTTAATTCATACTTATTCTGAGACTAATGAGAGTCTTAATTACGGTTGCAAAAATCTTGTTAAATCAAGTTTTAAATAAGTATGCAAGAATCAACACATTTAAGACTTAATTAAAGCTGCTACAGTTCCAAATACAACCTTATTGGTTACTTATTTCATACTTGTTTTGAGTTTAAATCAAGACAAAGACTTGATTTAAACTCAAAACAAGCATGAAATAAGTAATAAATAAGGATTGATGTATTTGGAACTGTGTCTTTAAGACTTGATTTAGACTGGAAACAAGTATGAAATAAGTAATAAATAAGGATGTATTTGGAACTGTCTCAGCTTAAATTAAGTCTTAAATGTGTTTATTCTTGTATGCTTATTTAAAACTTGATTTTACAAGATTTTTGCACCGTAATTAGGACTGAGAATAAGTATGAATTAAATCTGATTTAAGGCTGTATTTGGAACTGTGGCAGCTTTAAATAAAACTTTTTAAGTTTAAAAGTGACAGTCACGATTTTGGTAAGGGAGAGTTCTTGCCTACTTTGATGTAGATGCGGACGAATATCGAATTTATGTTCCAGAGTTGGTTGACTTTCTACAAACTGGAGACGTGAGACAATTGTATCATAGATGTGCTGGCAAGCAGTTGTTGGGCATGAAATTCATAGATGTGCTGGCAGTTGTTGGGCATGCTATTCATAGATGTGCTGGCAGTTGTTGGGCATGAAATTCATAGATGTGCTGGCAGTTGTTGGGCATGATATTCATAGATGTGCTGGCAGTTGTTGGGCATGAAATTCATAGATGTGCTGGCAGTTGTTGGGCATGAAATTAATATATGTGCTGGCAGTTGTTGGGCATGAACAGTAGCAGCAATAGGCCGGCGTAGGCCTGGGCCTACTTGAAATTTTGGTAGGGGCCTCCAAAAGTCGTCTTGTTGGGCATGAAATTCATACATGTGCTGGCAGTTGTTGGGCATGAACAGTAGCAGCAATAGGCCGGCGTAGGCCTGGGCCTACTTGAAATTTTGGTAGGGGCCTCCAAAAGTCATCTTAAGGGGCCTCCAAAATTCAATATATGGGCCTCCAAAATTTAATATATGGGCCTCCAAATTATTTAAAATGAAAAACTATCTAATTTGTTTGCGAAATAATTTATTTATTTATTAATTTTCCAATATCCAATGCGATTGATTCGCTTAACGACACTGCTGCTTTTATTCCATTCAAAGGTAACTTTTCTTTGACAGTAGTTTATTTTTTAGTTTTAATTTTTCGCGAGCGCTACTATATCTTTAATTTTATCTTTACAAATTATGGTTCTTAAACTTACTTTACTTACAAGGGACGACCCGAGGTGTAACCTTAAACTCGGTGAATTAGTAGACATTAAAGGGAATATAACCTCAAGTCATTTTTTATGCTTTTTTATGTGAGCAATTTTGGCGGGAAGTCACTAAACAGCGCCAAAAATATCTAAAGTCGTAGGAGGGAGCGGGAAATTGCCGAAGTTTGGTGTTCCACACCTAAAACCTGAGGTTATATTCCCTTTAACGTAACTTCAAAATTGACAAAGAGAAAAGTTACGATGGGCTTCGTTTTGCCATGGCAACCGAAAAGGTGTTTGACAACACCAAATCAAAATTTATCTCTGTGATTTAACATGGGAAAACCACATATGAAAAAACAAAGAAAGTACAAAAAATTAAAATTTAAAAAAAAATATGTAAATTGGGATATTTTCTGTATTTTTGAGTAAGAGAGACTATTTTTATGTGAATTGCTACGTCGTTGGGTAAAAGCGAGGTAGGGTAAATTGAGGTAAGTTCAAATATTTGTCAATAATTGCTAATTATACTCAAAAAATTGGATAAACCCTGAAAAACACAATAAATTTTGGTATATTTATGTTAAATACGAGAAATATTCGGCAATATAAGTAATAATCGACTTAGTCCAATTTAGATGAATTTACTCAAATTGGTCGTAACTTACCGAACTTTACTTTATCTTACCGAATTTCACTCGTATTTTCCGTAATATATTAACATTTACCTTAAATTATCAGCATCTACCCAAATTATTCGACTTTGTCCAATTTAGACGTTATTACTTATATTGCCGAATATTTCTCGTATTTAACATAAATAAACCAAAATGTATTGTGTTTTTCAGGGTTTATCCAATTTTTTTTAAATTGGTCCAATTTAGTCAAATTTATCTAAATAAATTTCTATTTTGTTAGTTTAATTAGCAATTATTCACAAAAATTTGAACTTACCTCAATTTACCCTACCTCGCTCGCTTTTACCCAACTACGTACCAATTCACCCAAAAAAGTCTCTCTTACCCAAAAATACAAATATTTTCCCAATTTACATATTCTTTTTTAATTAATTTTTTTTTTAATTTCTTTGTTTTTCATATAATCACATATTATATATGTGATTTTCCCATGTTAAATCACATAGAGAATTTGAAATGGTGTTGTCAAAAACCTTTTCGGTTGCCATGGCAAAACGAAGGCCCAGCGTAACTTTCCCCTTTTAAGCAAAATCGGTGGGTTACACCTTGGGTCGTCTCCTTGTTAGTGTACCTACGTACATTCATTTTCATAAAGTTGTAAGTTCTGATATAAGGGATGTACATGCGAAGTACCGAAGGAATTAATGTAAATGAATAGCCGGAATTCAGTCGTAGAAATAAGTAAATAACCACTCTTTTGTTAAGTGTTATCAGTACACAAAAAATGATCAACACACACTCAGTTTTTAGTAGTGTTTAACTTCATAATGAACTCTAATTTGTTCGTCGCGTACCCATTTTACCCAAACATTTCACCAGTTGCTTCAAAAAAATTAAATAAACCACGTGGACGGATTTGAAAAAATTGTGGTGGGGGGGGGGGGGGGGCTCCTTAATTTTGGTGGGGACTCCAAATCGTTGGCCTACCTCCCCCAAAATCCTGGTGCCGTTACTGGGCATGAAATTCATAGATGTGCTGGCAGTTGTTGGGCATGAAATTCATAGATGTGCTGGCAGTTGTTGGGCATGATATTCATAGATGTGCTGGCAGTTGTTGGGCATGATATTCATAGATGTGCTGGCAGTTGTTGGGCATGATATTCATAGATGTGCTGGCAGTTGTTGGGCATGAAATTCGACGACACTTTGGAAGTGTATGATAAATATATCTTAAATAAGTAGTTTACTTCGCGTGTTGTCTGGATCATTCTAAACTCGCATTACTGGAGATTGAAGACATTTCATTTTATTTAATTTTTAAAATCACAATAATAATGTCGATAGACTTGATAAAGCTTTAATAATAATAATAATAATAATACCCAAGGCACCACCTTAGGCCCAAATCATCTATCGATTTATGCCTTTAAATAGGTGGCCGGGTTACAATGCGTAGGAGGGTAGTGGATTTTTATTATCAAATATTTAATTGATTTTAATTATATTTAAGGAGGAAGACTACAGTGGCCATTGTCTACTTTCGCGCTAATTCAAGCTGAACTCTTTTAATTTTGTATTTTAACTTATAAAATAAATATTTAAGTGTAGAACAGCCTCTTGTTTAGTGCTTAAAATAATTTTGACAATTTTAAATTTAAAAGTAATTAAGTTATTACGTTTTAATTCGGACCCCCGGAGCTAAACAAGTTGGGCAAGCGCCCAAACTACCCTTTAGTTAGGACCTTATATCTCATTAACTATTAATATTAGAATTATCAAAATTATTTTAAGCACTAGAGGAAGGTTCAGCCTAATAAGAAAAATATAATTCAAGTATGTAATTGTTAAAACAGAAACGTTCAGCTTGAGCGAAAAAGAGGCTTTTTCGGTACTCTTCCCCCTTAAGAAATATAAAGCATGAAGCTCAACTTGAAGGGTTCTACTTTTTATATGTACTTGAAATAATGAGGCATATAACGGATTAAATGAATAATTGTTGTTATTGTGTGGGTTTTAAGGTTTATTGTATTTGCAAATCTCGTCCATACATGAATAATTTAAGACTACGTATACACAAAAATCGGTTAAGCTTTGAAGCGAGTGATATTATTTTGTCAAGAACCTATTTATGTAAGGGAGAACTTGGAACCGGTTTCAATTTCATGTTATTCTTCCAAATTTTTTTATTTGTTTTCGTAAGACTCCGATGCCGCCATCTATTGAACTTAATCGTAAGTATTAATAATAACAGTTTTCACATCTACAAAATTTTTCCAATTTATAACTAATGATGAAGATTTATACTCTGAATATGCGGAAAATGGAGTTAAACAACATTAGGAGATGGAGCCTGAAATGGAGCGGGGCGTCGTTAAAGCAGCGTAATACCGGAGCATAGATAAATAATAGAGGAGTGGTTAAGTAAACCTTTTTGGCGTAACTGCTGTTATGCCAGTAGAGGTTAGCCGGAGATTGGGGGCTGACAAAAAAGGAGAAAGAACCCGGGTCATTTTACAAAACTTTGGCCAGCTGGCGCCCTCTCTGAATAAAAATAGTGAAAGGAGTTATTTCAAACGTTTCTTTATGGCCAAGGCTAACACTTTCAAGTATTAGTAATGACTAGCATTTGTTATTAGTAACAAGTAATAATTATTAATACTTATTTATAGAATTATTTTAAAAGTAATAATTTGTAATGGGGAAAAATACTGTTTGTTTCAGTCGTGTAATGTAAACATCAAATTTGCCGGTTTAAATGTTTTCATAAGAATACCTGTATCAATTTTCCTCTGTTGTGCCTTCGATGGCTTTTTTAAATTGCTCGATTTGCAGTAACTATGATCCATAATTGCGAACCGCGCGGGGTGAACCACGTATAAAAAGCGCTACATATTATTTCTCTATGATTTGAGATTTTGAAAATATCGCGTTGATATGGCGCAATGGGGAAAAACCTCGCTCGAAAGAGGGCGCCAAATACTGAAAATTCCGAACCTCTACTCTAGAAAACACCCGGGTTCCTACCCCCTCTTTTAACGCCCCCCAAGTAATTGCATGGCGCTCCCTTCGCAAAATCCCCCTCCTATCGTCTTCTCTATTATTTCTCTATGACCGGAGCAATAAGTTGCAAAAAAAGGTTATTTCGCGCGTAATTTAGGTCTTATACTTTATTCAAGATTACACTAAGCTTCTTCGCCCTAGTAAGGTTTGTTCAGTTTGAAGAAAGTATATATACGCGTATTCAGTCCAATTGTAGATTATATCTTGGATCCGGTTGTTTGACTGGATTTCTGAACATTTTTAAAAGTTGATAATTTATACTTTCCAACAATACTCCCATGACCGAAACAGTTAAGCCAATTAACCAAAGTAGAAATGTAGAATAGCAATCTGAAAAATTAAGCTTCGAGGTTCCCTTTTCTTCCGGTTTCCAGAGGACGTGATCAAGGATCATTACATCTTCTAATTCCAAACGATGAGTTAATTTCCTTTCAAACATATCAAAAATGCTGCAATGTTGAAAAAATAGGATTATTAATATGATTATTATTATTATGTTGATTGAGAAGACAAATAGACTTTTTCTAGCAAAACAGTTTCATAATATTTATAGTTAAAAACTTAAAGTTATTTTAAAAAGAAACACTTGCAAACGGATCTGTCCAGTGCACAGATCTAAAATAGGGATTTCTCACGAGCTGAAACGTTCAGTTAGTTCTAATGCGTACCCAATTTTATTAAAATTTGTTAAGGATTTTTCAATATTTAACACTGCTTAAGTGTTATTGTTCCAAATTAGGATTTGATCAATATACGTAGAATTTTTCCGTCTACCTATGAACATAATTTTTATAGATATGTTGTATGCTTACATAAAGACACCGACCATAAAAAAATTTTCAAGTGACTGATCAGTTTGAATTAAATAAAAAAAGGAACAAATATATGCCATTTTACAAATGAAACCATATTTTACGGTCTTGTCAAATTTATTTTATAAAATGTAAGCGGAAATCCATATCGCAAACTTGGAATTGTTGGGAATGTAAATATCACGTTTAGCCCGCATGACCCCACACGATATTGTTGTTAGTATTTTCACTTTACACAAAAATACGACTTTGTTACTGTCATTATGGTTTAAAATGAACAATAAAAAAGTGTTTTCTCAAATACAAAATTATGATATATATAATAAACTTATGATAAAAACAATTACCAACCCAATTGTAAAGTCAGTACAAATAAAATCAAAATGACGCAGAACCCTAACTAAAGAAGTAGGGTTTCACAACACGATATAAAAGCGCTAAATAGTTTCCATGACTACCTTTATAATAAATACCCTAACATAAAATTTCCGAGAATAAATGGTATACATTGTGAAAGTTGTAAAGACGGAACGTAGCATTAAAAAACGTATTAAAGAACATTGTGCTGACGTTAAACATAAAATATTGGAAAAATCAGACTTAGCAACACACGTATCACAAACAAATCATGTTATTAATTTTGAATATATTATCAAAAACGCTATGGAGGATAGCCGGGAGTAGTAGCGTACTCCTGTTATCCCAGGCGTCTGGGAGGCAGAGTTTGTGGATGGCCGTGTTAGTATGACTACAACGGGTATTCGGAATACTTCCGCCACGGGTGTCCCCACCCCTGTCCCCACGTATCCCCCCGTTGGCCAGTGGCCGTTACACTTATCTCACCCTGATTAATCAGATGGACGAGAGGACTGAACTGTCCCATACGTTACAACCGAATAAAAAAAAGCCATGGAGGATAAAAAATGTTTGAGCCGTAATTAAGGACTGGTATTGATAAATTCGATAACAGGAAAAATGGTTTTAAAGGATTTTTAAAAGGTTATAAATAAGCGAAACTTTGTAAACGGGTCATACTACTGATGACGGCGCAATAACGTGTTCGAAACTAGTCTGGTCTAATATTTATTTGTTTTAAATAAACTTTTCTTGTGCACTTTTCAATCTCGTTATCTTTGTCTTTTTATTTAGTGTATTATCAAAAGTAACTAGTATTATTTTAATTATCTGATAATAATTCTTTATTGGTATTATTATTTAAAATAAGACTTAATGATTATTCCCCAATGTTGGCGTTCCTCGCCTTTCATTTCATTTCAGTAGTTGCTCCGCCTTTCAATATAGCCGCGTTCACACTAGACACTTTGGAACCGTTTTAAAACGATTTCTTAAGTACAAATTGTAAAATTTTGCTGTCGAATGTATTTAACGTATGGCTATTAATACAGTTGACTCCGAAAATGTTCAATTTTAGCTTTCGAAACCGTCTAAAAACGGTTCCAAAGTGTATAGTGTGAACACGGCTTATGAGTGACGGGTTTCCGTACTTGTTTCTTAACTAATGAAACTGGTCAAAATGACGAAAAAAGTACGCAAAGATTTCAGGGTCCCGGTGTAGCAAATACGACAAAAAATCGGAATACAATATAATGTAATACGTAAATGAAATATTTACCTTTGTAGAAAATGTTCTAAAATAATTATTTTACTTTTAAGTCTAGGATACAGTCTAATAAATGATTTGTCAGAATAGAAATGTTTTTCAGATGCATAAATGGGCCTTTTTCGTTTACCCCTTTTCACGTACAACTCAGTTAAAAAATTTCCAAGATCCTTGAAACTTGTGAACAAAACCCAACTCCTCGTGGAGGTGAGACCAAACAATCTCAGATCGTGTAGTTCTAATTGCCTTCTTTTTTCACAAACTTCATCAAAGAATTGTTTTGTAATTTTATAATTAATCTTGTATTCTTTTGATGGGTTACACTAGAAATACAAGTTTTAAAAAGATACTTTAAAAGATTCACTTCAACATCAAATGGTGGGAATTTTATATTGCGTAAAAATTAGGTTATGCTGAACTATCTTTTTCATTTTTAAATATGATCCTAAATTAAAATATGACAATAAAAACCATTTCAAACTGAATTCAATAACCGTTTACAAAAACGCCATCGAAAATCTGTTAAATTTTGACATTACTCTTAATAATGGTGTTTTTTTTCGATTTCCAAGTTACATTTTTCCGACCTCAAAGGGTTGGTTAAATGACCACACCGGCGTTTGAATGTTAGTAGTTTCTGGAAAAAATTTCCTTAATATGATTGGTCGGATCTGCTATTACGAGTTACAGAACTTGGGGAAGTACTTCCACCTTCACCCCAAATTTCAAAACACCGGTGTGGAATTTAAAAAAAAAAGATAATTTTTTACAAAACATTTTCGGTTAAACTGATTATACCAATTGTATAATGGCGTCAATTAGTTTCGTCTAACTCAATTACTTGATGGGTCAATATAGGAGGAAAATTCGTTGTGTTGACGTTATTCTTCATATTTGAGGATAAGGAAAGCTTACTGTATTTAATATTCTTTATTTCGATATATGCAACATACCATATAAGACAGTAAGAAATGTTCAGAGCCGAACGAAATCGTGTACGGTTGCATTTTCATGGAGACGACATCGTCCATAGTTTCTACCAAAGTATAAGCAATATTACAAAGCGATGACTGCATGAAAGAGCCAACGTCCATTAGGAAAAAGAATGTTAGAAATAATGAGCAAGCAAATATGCATCTTCCACTGTACGACGTAGGCGGATTGGGATGCGCTGTAAATGTAAAGGTCACTAGATATTGATCGGATTGTAATAACCGAGAAGTTTCGAAACATTTACAACCGGGTTTAATTTACCATGTAATGTGTTATAAGTACCCATCAGTTGGTTCTAAGCCCCATTTTTTAAGAGGGAAAATATACTTCCCAAAATAGTAGCCAATATCTACGTTCTTATTGAATTTAGAGCTAAACAATGTGCTAGAAATCAGGAAATTTCCTACTAAAAAGGTCCTATAATAAATGTTCGAACTAGCAATCGCTTTTTCCAATCGCGTCTTAATTTTACGTGTTCGTTTTTTCCGGTATAACATTCAAACTGAACCTAACCATTTATTTTGTAATATATTTTATATAAGCCCTCAGTGAAACTTCTTACAGCCAAAGGCAGGAAAGTTGATAGTCGGACTGCTATAAAATTAAGACTTTTCACTTATTTTAAGAATTTTTCGAAATGGCAAAATACAGACCTAGTTATCTTACACATTCTCATACGCAAGATTTCTAGTCTACTAGTAGTCCCTTGCTTCGCTCGCTAGGCCTATGAAGTGTGCATAATAATTACTTGAGATAGCACCTATTATTTCCCAGAAAAACAAAAAATAAACTATTTAATTTATTCTTTTGCATACTTAAAAATATATTTGAGGCAAACAAGGTTTATACAGTGTAGTAAATAAAATATCGATTATCTGTTTTTATTTTACGGTTTCCGAATATTTAAATGGTGAGAACAGAAATTATATTTTCTCGACCACGAATTTTGACCCCGCAAAACTGACCTTGTTGATTTTTTGAGCAGTGACAGCGTGGACAGCTTGACCGACGGCTCAGACGGTTTTTGAATAGAATATCGATAATGAGAATCACTCAATCTGTCAGAGCTATCAATTAAGTTCTCAAAGCTATCAATTAAGTTGACAGAGCTGTCAAGCAAGCGGTCAGATATGTCAATCAGTTTTCACTTGTCAAAATATTAAGAACCAGATGAGAGGGGTAGAAATACTTTCTGTTATCGGTCTTTAATCATGAGAGATAATGTGGCTTAAAAGATTGTTCATCAGTGGGTCAGAATGGAGAGATAGATAATTAAACAAAAATGCACCTACAATTTCATATTTTATCAATTTACTATTACATTTTCATGGCTCATAGTTAGGCAAAGAGTTTTAAAATATATACATTTCTATCTGATCAATATGAACATCAATTTACGAAAAGGTAACGAAAATCGAATAAGTTATTTTCAACACATTTATGAAGTAATCTAAAATATACTTCATTTTTAAAATTACTCTTAATCTAAAATATCATTAATATCTGATCCTTTATAGGTCCAAACTTAGCACACTCCCTTAAATCTGCCTTTAAACAGCTTTGGTAAAAGCATTTTGGTTTTAATACTGCAATTATTGAAATCCTAAAGTTACTGAGCATATACGTACGAGTCATTCAAAACAAATTTAACTAGACTGATAATAACGTACAAATTAAGGACTAACCTTCACTAAATAGTAAGCTCGTGAAATTCCAAATTTCATCAACGATATTATACGGTTTGTATTTCTCTTTATGATATTTCAATTTCAACTTCGCTAGACTCTGCTCAGCCACCACCATCAAAATAGGCAAACACAGGAAACTTAGTATTATCAGCCATATAACCTGAAATACCAAAAGTATTTATTTATATTTTGCGAGAATGATAAAATAATTTTTAATTTTAGATCTAATCCTAATCATGCTCAAACAGTATGCTCCTTCCACCTAAAATTTGGAAATCCGCGCTCTATCTCATGGTGTCTCTAATACAAACGTCTTCCACGCTGGATAGATTTTCCTCTCGCCTCCACTCGTGCTCAGGGAAAATTAGGCCATAATAAATCAGCGAAAATGGGCAATGTGAATGCCTTTTTACCTGGAGAACTAAAAATTGATTTGGACTGTGGTAAATTAACCAAAAGGTTGAGTAGTCTAAAGACTAGGGGCCCGTAACTTTTGAACAAACGTAGAGGTGGGACCTCACTATCCCGTCAATAATGTGAACCGGATCGAGTTATCATAAATTGAGTGTCCGAGACCTGATTATTTTTGGCCTCGGTAGTCCAGTGGGAGTGGCGTTGGGACGGTCACCCGAAGGTCGTAGGTTCGATTCCTGCCCGAGGTAATATTATTTTTCTCAATCACTCTGGTATGGCACCACACGCAGAGGTATTCCTTGGTTTAATGAAACTTCTACTTAATGTCTAAGATCACAGACATCCTTAATGAAAGGTTTGATACTTTACATCGCTTTCCATGTACAGAATGTCTAGTGTTGTGACTTCCTTGTTGTATTTCGGTTTGGCGGAGAAAATATAAGAATCTCTATCAAAATAAAACGCAAGAGAGCCAGTGTTGGAACTTAAAGCACTCTCAGCTAGAAGTAATGATAATGGAAAAAACGTTGCATCGTTCTAAAAATATAATTTTAATTTTATAATTAAAATATTCCATTAGGAATTTATATAAACAGTAATTTTTAAATTTACTGATAAAACTATGCAAATCCACTAGGTCTTTTTAGGAACCTCGTGTATTTAAATATTTCATAGCTTAAAAATATTTTACAAAGAGAAAAAGGGTTATTATAATGGATTGTGATGTTTCCTTTGTGTCAAAATATTTTTGGAACTTTTGATACATAATTTGAAAAACAAAAAGAAAAACATAACTTACCTGTGCAGTAAAATTCGAAGCCCACGTAGCAGTAACATTACTGAAAATTAATTTATAACGATATTAGAATTTCGAAAGAAAAATGATGCTAACAATATTATCTCTAATGTGTCTAAGCACTTTGGTAATAACTCATCAAATTTAATTGCAGCTCATTTCAGGCTGCCAATTCGGCGACTAAATTAATATATTAAATATATAATTATTTGTCTGATTAAGGATCTATATAAATTTTTTATAGTTTAATCTTGTCGAAAGTTTTGTTCGATCTCTTAATTTTTGTCTAATAAGTGATTCTACAATATGTAAAAATTTCATCATACAAATATTTCATATTTAAGTGTCATCTGTGTTTTCAACTCGCAACGTTTGCAACTTTAGCGTCAATAATAGATGGGTGCTCACCATATTTTCCAATTTAAATTAAACGTCTATTAAATAAAACCATTAATTTAAATCAATTTGATTTAAATAGTGATTGGAATTTAACAATTTAAAAAAATGGTTGTTGTTACAATGAAAATTCAGAGCAAAATAATTACGACTAATAATTAAATCTAGTCCAGTTTTAATTAATTTGGATTTCATTACTAATGCATGCGCATTATCAATAATAATTCAAAGAAAAAAAGAAAAATAACCGAAGGAGGTCTATCGAAGTTTTGTGAACTAAAAATGATTTATTGATTATCCCTGCTCCTCTAAAACAAGAAAATAGTATACGTGGTTAGTTAATTAATATGTATATTTTTAAATCATTATATAACAATTAATCGTGAGCTTTAACTTTTTTGGAAAAGGAAATTAAATAACACGCAATCCTGAATTCCTGATGATCGAGTCGCTTTTTGTATCATAGATGGCGACGTGTACCTTTTAGCAGACTTTACATTTTAGGTGCTAAAGCTATCCTGGAAGCTAGTCAATATATCGATTGAAAATGTCAAGAATACAAACAATACATTTAGGCGAGGGCTCAGCGTTATGACCGAACTCTTAGAGAGGAAGTCAGCAACGAGAATAACACGTTGAACAAATGGTGACTTTTTGTTTAATTTATGAATCAAACGAAATTCGAAATAAAAACACTGATCAATATTACTTGGATGCTAAATGGGATGATATGAAATCCTTTTCGATTACAAAATATTTGCCGGCATTGTACTACAAAAAAGATTTGTATTAGATCAGTTACTTTATCTTAATAGTTAAACAAGATCGATATACAAAATTGAGAAAATATTTAAAATCTTCAATAATCCGAATTTTTGGGATTTCACAGTGGCGTAGGCGGAATTTATAACCACACATTTTAGAATTATGCCTAGACGGTTTAATTATTTATACTTCAAAAGAATGACATTGATGAAACGATTTTATTTAAAAAATTACACTTCGAATATATCATAAATTAGGTTTTAAAACTTAATGAGGATCTTTTAAAATAAGTCCTTACTCTGTATGTACACTAGTATATTACATTTCAGACACCACGAAAAAACGTTTTGTCAAGTCTTATCGCCGGAAAGTGATTTTCTTTGGTTCACCATTTTTGATATACTTACCCTTTTATTGTAGAAAATGCGAATCGATTGCATTGAATTATTCTCAATCTAATATCTCAGGCATGAGTATGTACTGTACTTTAGCTGAAGTTAAATAAAAACCCCATAAATTAAATTTATAAAAATATGAAAAACGAGTTGTTATTTCTCAAAATATTTATTTAATGGAAAAATAACACAGCCTTAAGAGCCCTGTCCAATTTAACTCTTTTAGAACTTTCTATTTAACCTTGACTTTCGGTTGAAAATGGTAAATCTTCAGTCAGAGTCCAATAATCTTGAATGAGCTATTTACCACCGAGATACGAGGGTAGATCATTTTGGTGGTAGATAATATTGTGCTCTAAGGACTTTTCTTCTTGGGATTTCGCATTGGCGTAGGCAGAGTTTTGTTTCAGAGGGGGGCGCAATTAAGTGCAAACGGTGGTGAATATAACCCAAAATAGGGAAAATATAGGATAAGGTAACTTTGTTAACATGTATACGTTTTAGGAATGATTTAAAATTCAGATAAAATTAGCCGACTATTGGTTTACATTAAACTTCTAAGCCGATATATTTGTTGGATTAACGCTAAATAACAATTCGGTGAAATAAAACCATGTTTAGTCAAAATTATTAATTAATATTTTGGTGCAATTGAAACATGATTTTATTACCATAAAAACTATTTTAGTGACTTATTTGCCAATAAAAATTACTTTTCTAGGCTGTTCTATGCAAAAATTTCCAAAATTCATTTTTAGTTAAATTTATCATTTCATATTTAGGTGCAATTGAGACTTGATTTTACTAACATAAAAAATAATATAGTGACTTAGTTGCCAAAAAAACAACTTTTCTAGGCTGTTCTATGCAAAAATTTCCAACATTAATTTTTAGTTAAATTATCAATTAATATTTTGGTGCGATTGAAACATGATTTTATTAACATAAAGCTAATTTAGTGACTTATCTGCCAAAACAAACTACTTTTCTAAGCTGTCGCATGAAAAAATTTCAAACAAACCTCAGACAGATATCTTTTCTGATACGCATCACATTTCATAATGGAGCTTTGCGAAGGCCAAAAAGTATCATATATTCTAGCTTTAAAAAAATAGTATATGATAATATACTTAATATTTACTCAAAATCCCCAAAATAGACCGTAAATATTTGATTTTACTAACAGAAACCATTGTAATATTGAGAACTAAACAGATGAATATCTACAATTCGCTTATTATCAAACATCCATCATTACACGCGAGCGGATCCAAACGGAATAACATTTAAAACAGAATGGCAACAGGTGTTCGGTTTACAAAACATTGTAATATAAATTTCCAATCATATACTACTTAATACTAAATATGCATGTTATGCATGTACTTCGTTTAAAATTAAAAATATATAATATAGCATGTAGAAAGGATGAAAATTATGGGAAATATTGCTTTACGCTATATCACGTTAAGGCAATATGCTATATTTGGTTTAATGCCGAATAAATTATTAAATAAATAAAGCATAAATATGTAAAAGCTGGTATATGTCTAATCACAATCTTATGGTCCAGTAACACGTCGATTCCAAATTCATTGGGAAAATATTTTCTTACGCCTATCTCGCTTCCACTACGTAGTAACATCGTCTATTCCAGCGGTTCCCAATTTTATTTTGCTATGGAACCCTAAATTGTCCACCTAATTCTGGCGGAACCCCAATTAATTTTTTTTTACTCATCTTAAACTCTTGACACAAACAAAGATGGCCACGCTGCGAATTTCCGCAGAACACCTTTTGGGAACCACTGGTCTATTCAACTGTCTGAAGCTTAAGAGAAGACGACCCGTACTGTATGCAACAAATGTTAATTTTTAATCAGGTAGCCTTTTTTGTTATAGATTAGGCCATCTGTTTAGAGGTGAAAAGCTTCCATTTTTTCAACAAGCACTATATAAACAGTAACTTGCAGGTCCTCGCACTCTTGAAGATATTTTATTTAAGCGCTTATTTCTGGATCGACTTGTACCGCCCATTGTGGAAGGAAATTCCCCTTCACTATTTGGTCTTCGGACGTACTTAATGTCTGTCAAACTTTATAGATGGAATTGAGATTTGAATGATAAGAAGCAATCTATAATTTTAAACGAACAATGATTTTACCTAGATAAGGTTTGCTAAAACGACATAGCTTTAAAATTTATCTGCACGATTACGAAACATGAAAGTTTAAATATTACAATATTTACAATTTTGATTTCTTTATTGGGGATACCTTATATATAAGACTATCCACAGTTGTTGCCGTACAACATAAATCATCCAACTGAAATAAGCAATTAGACCGATATCTTCACCTCTTTTGACCAAGTAGTTGATAACATGTTTTATTTATATTTTACAATTGGCTTAATATAAAATTTCATTCTTCAGCATGAAAATAACAACAAAATGTACAGCAGACATACTTTATTATCAAATATTTGCCACGTTAATAGAATTTCCATATATTTATCGTGTTTAAACTCAATATTAATTTTCCGAATATATATATATATATATATATATATATATAAATATATATATATATATATATATATATATATATATATATATATATATATATATATATATATATACATATATATATATATATATATATATATATATATTTCATTTACACAGATTTATTTACTAGAATGTGCTAGTAGACTATGCTTAAATACTAAACTTATCTTAAAAGTGCATAACTAATTTTTCATTAATATAGTAATTTATTTACATTATTTATTTAAATGCAATCAAGTATTAACGCAGATATAAAAGGACCTTACCGAGTTGGAAAATTTTCATTAATCGTATAAGGAAAGTTTGTACATATACAGCAATAAACATTTGGCCTGTAAAATTCTAACTCAAATCCCGAACTTTGCCGTATAGTAGTTAGGTCAGTTTCGGGCACGACGATTTTGAAGCTGCCCTTCACTCTGAAGGAAATGTGGCGGTTATGATTAGACTTTCTCTATTTACAACGAGGTACGTAAATACTGTAAAATTGACCACATATTGTTCGAATTTGTTGGTCACTTTGTAGCAAAGCACTACATTCCGATGGTTAAATTAAAAGACATTTGGGATTGAATAAGTGACGGCAATTATTGGTTTGTTTTTAATAAATGTATCGTGTTTGATGATAGACTGATTTCAGCAGGCGCAAAAAAATACTAAGGCTTGAGAATTTCAATATATTTGATTTGAAATTTTGTTACGCGAGTGTCTGTTGGAAATCCAAATGTCTAGAGAAAGTACTTAAGGCATTTCAAGTCCAACAATCGGATGAAGTTTATTTGGCTTTGAAGTTCACGTTTGTGTATTTTTGAGGGTACTCAAATTGATTATATTTCATATAATTGTAACATACATTGTTTAATTTCTATACTGGTTTTGACTTAAATAACAATAGGACACCAAAACCGGTCATATATTCAGAACTTTAGCAGTTTGCCGTTATGAATACTTGTAATTTAGTGTTAAACGAGTGATATGACTGTTTACGATTCCTACAACATTCATTCGTTGACCTCTTCAGCGGTGTCTGCAAGCAATGTTTCCAGCGGCGTTAACTTATTCGATATTCCTACAAAAAAAAAAACATATTTTTAGATCGCACCTTTTACGAATTTGAACCCGCTTACAACATAAACCGAATCAGTTTGCCAAATTTAGGTCAAGGTTATCCCACCGGTATTAATTAACCATAAATTCATTGTATAGAATAGTCTAACCATGTTGATGCTAATAATAGTAGAAACTACCGAAACAGACACTTCATGCTAAAAATAATCTTTTAGTAAATATACAATCTGAATATTCTATTTTATATAAATGTTCATTTAAATCATGAACAATCTGCCTCGTTAATTTATAATATTTTAAAACGAATTATCTTTAACTATAGGTTTATGGGAAACACTGATGTTTTCATCACAATTATATTTTCTTTAATTAGTCAATTAACATCTAAAAGATCTGATATTATCTCTTTAATTGTACAAATATTACAAATAAATTAATGTTAGAAATATCATTCTAAGAGTACCTTTAAGTCTAGGAGGTGGTAAGGGAGGTTTTTTCTTTGACTTTTGAATTTTGGAATACCGTTGTCTACGTGAAAAGGAACTTTGATTCGTTTCCTGTAAATAACAACAATTTTAATGATTTTCGTCGTTACCTCGTTTAAATTGTCAACTGGCTCTCTATTTTGATATTTCACTTCTTTATTGCTAATGACAGCAAATGCTAGTAACATCGCTATTTTTAAATATGGAACTGTCGTGAACAGCGAAATAAAAGACGCGAACTTTTCCGACATAAAAACCGGTAAACCTTTTTCCTCTTATTTCAAAACAGAACTGGCCGTTAATTTATTTTTACACGCGCAAAAATAACACCTTTTTTAACAGCAACCAAAAACTCACTTTCACGCGCGCGTGCGCTATATAAACATTTGAAAACGAATATAGGTACATGTACTATACAAAATTACGATGTGTACAACCGAACATTCCGCCCGCCTTGAAATAACGAATTTCAAATGAGATAGTAAAAGTCCGAAAAGTTACATTTGCATACATAAATAACCCTTAGTAAACAGTTTGAATACAATTAAAATCAGTCTAGTGGTAACTGGCATAATTTAACTACGGGTCTTTTCAGTGATTTGTCAGAGGTTCTGACAGTTACGACGCGAACTTGATTGTCTTGTCCTGGATGAAGTTCAGTGATTCTTGCCATTCTCCACTTGGTTGGAGGTAAATCTTCATCCTTGAGCAAGACCAAGTCGCCGACTCGTAGATTCGGTTTTGGTGTAGTCCACTTTGGACGTTGTTGAAGGCGAGAGAGGAATTCATTTCGCCAACGGTTCCAAAAGTGCTGCAGTACTTGTTGGCCCAATTGCCAACGTGACAGGCGGTTGACGTTTTCAGAAGTGAGATCGGGTTCGGGTATTGCGGTGAGCGCATCTCCGATTAGGAAATGTCCAGGTGTCAACGCATTGAAGTCGTTTGGATCCGAGCTTAACGCCGTTAAAGGACGTGAATTTAAGCAAGCTTCGATTTGGCAAAGAAGCGTTTGCATTTCTTCAAAGTTTAGAACCATGGTGCCAAGAACTCGTTTCAGATGATACTTGACGGACTTCACCCCGGCTTCCCAGAGGCCTCCAAAATGTGGTGTTGCAGGCGGGTTGAAGTGCCAATTAATTCCTTCGTCTGCGAGCCATCGTGATACTTGATCGTTGTTGTTTGTAGAGACTATGACTTTGATGAATGTTTTCATCTCTCGATCGGCTCCTGTAAAGTTGGTTCCACAGTCGCTGTAAATGTCGGCGCATTTTCCTCGTCGAGCAACAAAGCGTTTCAATGCTGCCAGAAATGCTTCGGTGGTCATGTCACTGACAAGTTCAAGATGAATTGATCTTGTGGTAAAGCAAGCGAAGACGGCAATGTATCCCTTAAACCTGAGGTGACTTCGTCCCTTCATTAGTTTAAGGGTAAATGGTCCTGCGTAGTCGACTCCACACTTCAAAAATGGCCGAGCAGGATTTACTCTCGCTGGTGGTAAATCGCCCATAAGTTGCTTTACAGTGACTGCCTGCTGTCGTACACATGAAACACATCTTCTGATATGGAAACGTATGGCATCACGAAGACCGACGATCCAATAACGTTTCTGTAAGACAGAAGTTAGTAGTTGAGCACCTCCGTGAAAATGTTTTTCGTGCTCGTGTTGTATTAGAAGTTCTGTTAATTTGCTCTGTCTCGGTAACAGTGCCGGATGCCTTTGTTCGTATGGTAAGTTGGAGTGGCAAAGTCTGCCACCAACTCTAAGAATCCCATCTTGATCGATGTACGGACGCATCGAAAGGATTTTACTTTTCCGTGGTAATTCCTTGTTTTGTTTAAGGCAAGCTATCTCTTCGTTAAAACTGTTGCTTTGGACGACCCGAATCCAATGGGATAGCGCCTTATCGTTCTCTTCCTTCGATAAAGGTCCAGTAATCCTCAATTCTGTCGCATTTCGCGAATTGAAGACAAAACGTAGAATGTAGGCGGTGATATGAATGAGTTTTTTAAGCGCTGAAAATTTGGAAAGGAGCGTGAAATCCATTTGATGATGTGTTACTAAAGAAATAATTCGTCTTTCCTCGGATAAACATTCATTTGGCTCTGAGAGTTCATGTAGTTCTTGCGTTGTTGCGGCGAAAATAAGGCACTGCGGTCCATGCCACCAGAGACCATGATTTCCCAGTTCGCTAGCGGATATTCCTCGAGAAGCGCAATCTGCAGGGTTGCTGTCTCCTGAAATGTGATGCCATTGCGCTCTCGGTAGTTTCTCGTGGATTTCTGACACTCGATTGGCTACGAACGTTTTCCAACGTTGCGGTGGAGCTTTCAACCAAGCTAGGACGATTGTTGAGTCCGACCAGCAATGAACATCAGCTATATCCAATCTCAATGACTCCCTGATCAGTTGAGTCAGAGAAGCCAAAAGTAATGCACCAGATAATTCCAGTCTCTGAAGTGTGATTTGTTTGAGCGGAGCGACTCTTGTTTTCGCAGCGATCAGTTGTATTTTGATTTGTCCGTTGTTATTCACCGTCTTCAGGTATACGGCAGCTGCGTACGCTTTCTCCGATGCGTCACAAAATCCATGCAGGCTAATGTCTGCTTGCGAAATGTGCCGTTGAACCGTTATGTTTTCAATTTCTGGAAAATCGGTTCGAAACGACCTCCATTTAGCTTCAAGTGGTTGGGGAAGTTGCTCATCCCAATTCAACAGTCCCAGAGGATCGAATATCCTTGCTGTATCCGAAAGAATCGTACGTTTAGTGATTGAACTTCTTGACGCTGGAGAAGTAACCATAAACGAGAAATTATCAGCCGAAGGAGTCCAATATAGGCCGAGAGTCTTGACTGATTCGTCGTTCTCGATGCATAGTGGCTTTTGTAAATCCTTCATGTTGGCTGGTAGTGTATCCAATAATGCAGCTTCATTCGACGCCCATTTCCTTATTTCAAATCCTGCTTGAGATGTAGCTTGAATGATTTCTGACTGAAGTCTTAAAACGTTCTCAATCGATTCGTCTCCTGTCATTAGATCGTCCATGTAGAAGTAATTTTGTAAAGCCGAAGATGCCAACGGAAGTGTCTCTTTCACGTCATGGCCGAGTTGCTTCAAGACTTTAGTTGCTAGGTATGGCGCTGATGCGGTTCCATATGTAACCGTTAGCAAACGGTATTCGAGCAAGGGTTCGTGTGAGTTGTTTCGCCAAACAATTCTTTGAAGATCGGAGTCGTCTGGATGTACTCTAATTTGACGAAACATTTTGGCAAGGTCTGCTTTCATTACAATGCAATGTTGACGAAAGCGAATAAGGAGGTTGACCAAATCATCTTGAAGTTTTGGCCCCACTAGCAGATGATCGTTTAGGGAAACTCCAGTTGTAGATTTGGCAGAGGCGTCGAACACCACACGAACTCTCGTGGTGGTACTATCTTCTTTGAATACCGCATGATGAGGCACGTAGTAAGATGGATTGGTTTCGATTTTTATTTCATTCGAGGGAATGAGTTCCATATGTCCAAGGGCAATGTATTCCCCCATGAACTTGCGGTACTCCTCATAGAGATTCGGGTTAACACGTAGACGTCGTTCTAAGTGAGAGAATCGACGGATTGCCATTTGTTTAGAATCTCCAAGTTTTGGTGCATCGTTTATCTTTGGTAATCGTACAGTGAATCTTCCTGTAGAGTCACGTGTATGTGATTCTTCAAAGTTCTTTTCACATTGAATTTCTGTTGGAGATAGTATTCTTCGAGGCTGGATGTCTTCTAGCTCCCAAAGATGTTTCAAATCTGCTTCCAATGTACAATGGTGGACCTTTATTTTCGAACTTCTTCCGGCCATCAGCAATGGACCGGAAACTGCCCATCCGAAAAGAGTATTAAAGGCACCTGGAAGACCTTCTTTCCCCTTGCAAATGCCATCTTGTAAGAGCTCTAGATACACGTCAGCACCTAGTAAAATATCCACTTGACCAGGGCTATGAAAAGTTGGATCAGCAAGTGTTAAGCCTTTCAAGTGTAGACAATTTCCAGGATCGAACGGACTGTTAGGTAAATAATCCGTGACCTTTTTCAGGACGATTGCCTCGACGATGACCTCCGACGTGTTAATGATATTTGACTGAATATTCACCATGACACTGCCTTGAGAGGTGTTCATTCCAGTTGCTCCAATTCCGTCAACTGAGACGTTGAAACGTGTTCGCTTCAATCTTAGTTTCCTCGTGAATTGTTCCGTGATGAAACTGGCTTGAGAACCCGAGTCCAGAAGCGCTCGGGCTGGATAAAGTTGCTCGTCAAGTCCCTTGACTTGGACCATTGCGGTTGCCAAGATAACTTGGGTTGATCCAATTATTTCACGAGATGGGCATGAAACTACACTGGAGGTTGCCTTCGTCTTCGTTAATTCCTTCTCTTGATGTAGAAGTGTGTTATGTCGTGCGTTGCATTTCCTACAATGACCAGATTTGCAGTCATTGCTTTGATGACCGGTTCGTAAGCAATTGAAACACATGGCACTCCTCTTGACCATGTTCCAACGCTCGTCCGAAGATGCATTCAGAAAATTGGTACATTTGTATACAGAGTGTGTTTCGTTGCAAAAGTGACACGTCTCGCTCAGAGCACCATGATGAGCCTTTGTACTCGGTCTCTGATGTAATGGAGGCTTCGACTTGATTGCAGTAGTTGTAGGCGGAGCTGCTGCTAAGGCTCTGGCCCGTTGTTCAAGAAATGTAACGAGATCCTCGAAAGTTGGTCTTTCGGTCCCCCTCAGGGAAAGTTCCCATTGTCGGCGAGATTCTGAATCCAGTTTTTCCTTTACAAGATGAAGTAGTATGGAGTCCCAATGTTGTACTGGTTCTTTGAGAACCTTGAGCACCCTTATGCATTCGGCGGTGGTATCGATGAGCGTTCGTAAAGCGGATGAAGATTCTTGGATGACGTTAGTTTGACTGAAGAGACGTTTTACGTGTGCATCGATGATTTCCCGGGTATTGTTGAACCGATTGTTTAAGATATCCCAAGCCTCCAGATAGTTAGCGTCAGTTACCGGAATAGATTGAACGAGGAGCGCTGCTTCGTTTCGTAATGATGACTTCAAATACTGAAACTTCTGAGCTCCGGTGAGCGATTCGTTGTTGTGTACGGTGCCCGTGAAGAGATCGTGAAATGGAAGCCAATCGACGTAACCACCGCTGAATGATGGAAGTTCCAGCTTCGGTAAACGTACATCACTAGCTGGTCTGACTTGTCTCACTGGAATGTTTGCTGCTCTTTCATTCGATTCAGTGACGAGTAGGATTGTCAGATCTTCGAGTCGAGCGATTAGGGGGTTGTATTCATCTTCGTGATCCGCGAAATCGTCGTCGTCGGGATCGATATTTGCAACTACGGCATCGTGAACCTCATCCAAGTCTTTCGATAGTTTTTCCACCTTGTCTACATACAGCTTCCAGGCGACGTCAGATAGATTCGTTGCTGTTTGACCCACCGCATTTTCAATCCTGGTGATCTGTCCCTTGATAGCTGCTCTTCTTCTCACCAGAACATCCATGATGACTTATGTTGATTCGTTTACGATCGGGATATGATCGATGGTTTAAACGGTTTCCAACGGAGAATCCACGCTAATTTTCACTGTCTCTCACGGAAAGATAGCCGATTCGATGATTAGTTGAGGAACATAATCAAGTTGACGAATGTATCCGGCTCGACGGACCAAAAAATGTCGTGAACAGCGAAATAAAAGACGCGAACTTTTCCGACATAAAAACCGGTAAACCTTTTTCCTCTTATTTCAAAACAGAACTGGCCGTTAATTTATTTTTACACGCGCAAAAATAACACCTTTTTTAACAGCAACCAAAAACTCACTTTCACGCGCGCGTGCGCTATATAAACATTTGAAAACGAATATAGGTACATGTACTATACAAAATTACGATGTGTACAACCGAACAGGAACCATGGACTAATTAGTTAGTCCGTGATGGAACCGTGCTGAGAAAGTGATTTTAAAGAGCACTTTACATTAGACAAATAATTCCGCAGTATAGGCCCGTAATAACCACTGATTGTGATAACTCTAGATTTATTTTCTACGCTAATATTTGCCAGACATGGAGTTTTCCTTTTATATTGATTTTTCAAATCAAATATTGTACCAACGTTATAGTTTATTTGTGCAACTACTGTGTTCAAATAAGTACATCATTATGGGTGTTGTAAAGCTCCATATTGGATAATTTCGAGTTTCATTTAAAACGATTACTCACCGAGTCCGTGATATTTCCATTAGTATCGTTTAATGACGCTGTATTAGAGAAATGAATAAAGGTTTTAATCAAAAAGGATGATACATTTAGTAACTGAAAATGTATTTGGCGGTAAAAATTTAATATTTATAGGGATCTTTAGGTGTTTGCTAAATCACTACAAGTTCTGAACTTTGGTTTGGACCTTTTTTCTAAAGGTGAGTTGCGCGCTTGCGCCGGGTGGGTAAAAATATTGTCGGGTCGGAATGGGCGGATTTTTAAAGTTGTTTATCGGGTAAGCTCCGGTTCGTGCAGATGTTACGGTCTTGGGCTTTTGTCGGTAAAGACCCCGTCCCAACTCATTCCCAAATTATTTTACTCCTGTTACGTAAAGGACGATAAGGTTTTTCTTTGCTAAATAATGAGGAAAGTGACATCTGTTAAGGCTGATTTTTACTTGTCTTTAGCCAAACGACAACCGGTATAATTTTAAAGGCAGTTGTTGTTTCTCCATTCTGGATGTATAATTTTTTCGTATTTTGCTGAAGAGCGTCAGTCACTAAAAGTCAACCTATAAGCTAATAATAATAATAATAATCAGCTGGGCTAATACCCAAGGCACCACCTTAGGCCTAAGTCATCAAGCGACTCTTATTATTAGTCATTAAAATTGTTTGATGCTATTTCTGGGTTCTTGTTGTACAAAGCCAATTGATCTAAGTAAAATTCTATTTTAATACCATTAAATTCAGGCCCGTAGCCACGGGGGGCAATCGGGGGCAATGCCCCCTCAAAAATAAATGTTGCCCCCTCAAATGAAATTTTTATTTGCCCCCACCTTCCCCTCTCAATTTAATCCATTCCCCCCCAAAGAATATTATCTGCCCCTTCATCTTAGTTTTTTAAACTTCTATTCGTTGAAATTTTCCTTTTGGACCACTTGTCTTTGTCTAAGGTTTAGATCGTTAATTATAGGTAACTATTTCTTAATAAAATACAAGTTGTAGAATGGTCTGTTTCAGAAAGCAAGGTTTTTTGTTGAACACCAGAAACATTTCACGGCGCCACTTGTGTTAATTTTCAAAATTCGGTAACGAAAAAATGTGCCCCCTCACAAAAAGCTACTGCCCCCTTAACGAAATTTTTCTGGCTACGCGCCTGATTAAATTATTGAAAATCCGAACCGTTTTTTTTTGGACCTGAACCGGGTACCCGGTTAACCGGGCGGGTTTTTGAAAGTTGATTTCCGGCTGGCCGAACTTCTGTGGACTTTGAAGTTTTCGGGCCTGGGTCGTCTGGATTTTAAAAAAGGTAGGACCGACTCACGTCTACTTTTTAACTTATTTCCTACCGCAGTTTTCCTTGCTTCCTAATTTGTGGTCTCCATGGAAACCCAGAGGGGAGATCAAAAATTCAAAGCATTTCGCGCGTAGCTACTAAATAGGTAGCTATTTTGTTCGTAATCTCATCAAAGCGACAAAACATACGAAAATTAAATTTATACTTTGATATTTTTAAATTAATATCGTTATGGACCCTAAAAACAGATACGATTTTAAACCCGGATTATTTAAATAAAATAGCAAATAACGACAGGAATATCTACGAAAGAAAGTGGGCAAAGTTGATCAAATTAGGCCTTTGTGGTGATACCTTAAACAATTACATTCAGTATCGAATAAAATATCAATTTTCGGTTTTCCTTTCTAATTGAAATACTCGAACTATTTATAAGAAGGCAGTTAACCAATTTTTTCGTGAAACTAAATTGTTAATCATTTGAAAATAATTAAAATCCGCAAACAGACGATTGAAACTGTTCACCCCCGCGTTTTAGGCAGAAATCTACACCAGTAAAATGGCGTAATTGTACCTTTTATTCTTGCTCAAGTTACATATTTATTTTTTGTGCACATATCTATACTTGGAACTGCGTCATTGATGACGTAAGGATGCAAACTATGTATAAATTGGTATTGGAATCACGACGCGGGACCATTTGGAGCTTTCCAAAACAGGTCCTTAATTTCGTTTGGGAAATCTATCGCTTTGGCAGAAATGCCTTTACCTCGCGTAAATTTCTTTGCAAAATTCTATTAATAAATGTCAATTTTTTTGTAATGGTCTTGGGTACAGCTGTATAACGAAAGAAAGTGTCGTTAAGTTTGTAACTATCATTTTACCAGTGGCGGTGCCAGAATATTTTGGTTAAGTAAGCCAAGTCGAAAAAGGGCGCCTATTTTATATTTTGTGCTCTTTTTATTTCCTAATGGAATTAAAATATTGATGAATTCTAAAAATTTCAATTAATATGCCCCTGCAATAAAGTTTAATGGATTTTAAGGTCAAATCCCCAAATGTTTCTCTTGTTTTACGTTTATGGGACCACCTTGATAGGATTTGGGTCTCTTTTAGAATATCAAGGAATACCAGTCACTCTTTGTTTCCTTTTAAAACTAAATCGCAATATTTCACATAAGTTCAGTTTCAGTTTAAGTCGCAGGTTTTTATTTCATTTGGTTCTTAAACTTAAGATGCAATGGCCAGGACCAATATTATGGGAATAGGTTTTACACAATAAGGAAGAGAGCAATCTTTTGTTATCTCTGGAGCCGTTCAAACAAAACTGTAAAGGACACTTCAGTCGAAAATAAATATTAAGCTGTGGCAGTCGCAAATGCCATTTTTGAATTGGGCCGGGACAGAAAAATAGACTTTTAATAACTTTGGAACTTTTAGTGCCGGAATTGTACATGGTACTTTCCTTTCAAGTTCACTAGAATTTCGCCAGGCTAGCCCAGAAAATGATAGTGTCACATAGTAAAAAAGATATTTATTTTTAATAAGAAACTGTTAGAACTCCGGAAACTTAACCTCAGTTTTCTATTGATAAAGAATATAATCTACGAAGGGAGGCTTTCAAATAGTTACTTTTAAAAGATGAATCGCATTCCGTTGGATTATATCTCAGATGGCGTTCTCTTAATTCTTCCAAATTAATTAACTTCGGTTGTTGGAGTAGTTGAGAAGGTGTTTTATTATTCTGAAAATTATTCGAGTAATATTTATTATAATCATGAACTGCAGTCAACATATAAATTATAACAAAAGATACATTTTATTGTGCTTAAAAGTATCTCAAGAAAACCTAGCTATGAGTAATTGATTGAGTATTGCGGTACTGTGCGACCAAGGAATCATTGAAAAATTTCGATCCTAATTTCAAGTGGTCTTTCGTTGTAATAGCTGATCCGGCCAATAAAATTCTGGGAAATTATCTTTAATGCGTAATCAATGCCTTACCAGATCAGGAGTCCCCGCATTTGCTCCACATTTTAGAAGCCGGTAATAAATTTCCTTGTCCTTTAAAGCAGCAGCGTAGTGTAATGGCGTTCTTTCAGCCTAATTAAAAATAATCTTCATTAATAAAACATTATTGTCTGTAAAAATGTATAAGAGCAAGTTGAAGTATATTTTATTGGCAATTAGAGTAGGTTAAGATTTGTCACTCTTAGACATGTGAAATCCAGTGCTGTATAGTCCAAAACACCTTATCATAGAAATAAAACTTGTTTCCCCATACCCAATCACCCGTATGTAGAGCGTTGTACTCCTGTACTGCCAAAAACTGGGCGGCCTGCAAACGACCGAACAGGACGGCTTTGTGTAAAGGTGTTGCTCCCAACTTGTCTCGGCAAACGGAACAAAATGGGTTTTTCTTTTGTAAACACTGCAGTTCCGATTTCTTTCCTAAAACCGCTGCAAGATGAGCACTTTTTAATTCATTCTGGAAGATAAAATAGTCATTTTAGAAATTATATTTAACACATTTTCCACGCGGCTTTTAAATCCGTTTTTGTTATACATGAAAGTGGTGAAAAATAGCTTATTACCAGGAGCATTAATATCTTACGAGATAAGTATCTATCAAGGCCATAAAATTAAAATATTTGCCTTCCCAGACTCGAGGTACTTTTATTTACAATTGGTGACTAACCACGGATGTGAACACCGCATTACAGCGAAAGATTCACCACTTGTATTAATGTGCTTAAAGACCGTGAACAGAGCGAATTATCACCCCTCTCATCCTGTACTTAATTTTTTGCGAGTGACAACTGATTGACATCTTTGACAACTTGATTGTCAGCTCTGACAGGTTTTGTGACCGCCTGGACAATTCCAAATATTGTAGCTTATCTCTTTTATTGATGCCCAATATATATATTCTATTCAAAACCAATCAGAGCCGTCTTTCAAGCTGCGCGGTGGTCAAAATTCGCTCACGAGAAAATGGAATCTGTTCTCAGTCTTTAAGGGGCGTTCAGACCAATGAATATAAAACCCCAGGAATGGAAGGATTGATATTATTGGCCGCGTGTTTTGGTTGCGTTAGAAACTTCCGGCAAAGCAAATCAGAGTAACCAGAAACGGTTAACGCAACCCGGTCTCTCTTTAAAAACGAGAGGCGCAAAAGTTCCACTAGACAGAGCTACACCTTCCATTCCTGGGGCTTTATATTCTTTGTTCAGACTATACAACTTTTAAAGGCTAATTAGTTTTGCCGCCGAATTTATCGATCAAATTGGCAGTGAATTAAGCAATGTGAACTGCAAACTTTGGAAAACTTTTTAGTGGGAACAACACGCAATTTTTGTGTATACAATTGGTTTGAAATATACAATTATACAACCAATGAAATATAGCTATTCCGTGACGTAACTGACGGGCGAACTTTCAAAACTTGTAAGCGGTCGTCTGCTATTTAGCTAATATTACCCCCACCGAAATACCAGCCGTAAACGAAATCATACACTGAACAGTAGAGTCGACGATAATAACCAACTACAGATAATTTCATTGGAGGAATCTAAATCGTCAGCCCTCGTGTGGACAATTGTCGTACGAATGCTACCCACAAAAATTTAATATCAATATATTGTTTGGCGGAGTGGTGTGGATAATGTGGGGTGACCAATAAATGGGTACATTGGATATCAGCAACTAATTTGGCACCAATAAAATTGTACAGTCTGAACAACACTTTACACTTGGTATGGATATTCCTTTATTTATAAACCAAGTTTTGTGATGTAATAGCTATAGAATGATATTATTTGATGTATTTCGCCTCACTTTAATTTTATCCCGAAACATATTTAAAAAGGTCAACTGTAGTATGTAGCTTTAAGGTATAATTTATACTCCTGGTATCACTGGTAGTCCTTATAAGAAAAATAAATTAATCTTTGATATTTATTGTGAAACTCTCACCAAAAATGTTTGGAGACTAGTTTGTAGGAATTCCGTCAAATCAGGATCCGCAGTGTTCTTATCGTGAAGTTTATCACCATAGCCCATTAGTAACAAATAATCTACAGCCTCCATATTAAATTTAGCGTCGTCAGAAAGGAGATCTTCGCATAACTTTTCACATTCGGCAATCTCTGAGGATTACAAGAAACGCTTTTATTAAGACCCAAAGATTTCCAAGAATAGGGTACGAAGAGCAAAATAGGTACTGGAAATTGTATGAAAATGAAGCTTTAAACATTATTCCAAAATTATATCCAAAATTGGTAAGATCTAAATAAGACTGTTTTCCATAACCACTTGCTGGGGTTAACGGTAATAGTAAGTGTAGGGAGCTGTTGGCTCGCGTGTCATGAAGGGCTTGCCACTACAATCCTACGAAATTTAACCGGGCCACCCGTATTTGGCTTCACAAGTTACTAGTTGACTTAGGCCTGTGTGGTTACGTAGAGCCACATAGCGGCCAACGCGAGAAGTTAATAAAGTGCTGTATTTTCCTCTGCTAAGCAATGCTTTGTATTTTCCTCTGTTAAGCAATGCTTTGTCTTTTCCTCTGCTAAGAAATGTTTTGTCTTTTCCTCTACTAAGCAATGCTTTGTCTTTCAATCGGTTTCTAAACAGTTTGCGATCTTCTAGCGTTCACCACTACGTGGCACTATGTTACCCAAAAAGGCAAGTTGCAATGTATGAAATTATTATTTATTCTGATTTGACAAAACATTATTTGATCCAAACATATTAGGTGATAGCATAGATTGTTTTGGTCTTAGCTAACGTGTTAAAATATTCCCGGAAATTCAACATAACACTGCCAACTTCCGCGATCGGGGTTGGCCGTGATCAAAACATAGGGGCGGCGTCACTAATCCTAGGTTAAAAACGGGTTCTAGTCAAAGTCTGTTTTTTCTTTACAATTTTCTAGTCAGAGACTTAACATCACTATAGCAATAATAATAATTATGTCCGAGTCGTCGTTAAATTAAGTTTAACCAATTAATCATTTTTTCTATAACAAAAGTATAGGTAATTGAAAAACAGGCAATTTTTTTGTTTTTGGTTTATTATTTGTCAAGGATTACAATAATGCAAAAAGTTATAACCGCAATTTATTATTTAGAAAGATATGATAAATATAAAATTGCTATTTGCCAGCAATTTTGGGTAAAGTGTAGAATAGCTGCCCCACCTTATTTTTTATATATATATTTTTTTGGATGGGGATTATTTTAATGTTAAATAATTTTTTGCCGGAAATGAATATTTACAAAGATTTTAATTTTTAAACATGGGCCTTTTGCAGTGAATTTTCCCTAGGACGATTCTTTAAATTCCTAGATTTTAATGCGTTTTGGATAACGTGGGGCTGATGACGAAAATGAAAAATGTGGAAATGCAAAACATTACTGACTTACTTTTTAATTTTCGGTATTTTCGCCGTATTTCAACGCATTTTAGGGGTTTTGGCGGGGGAAATAGGTTAGGTTAGGTAACATTTTTAAATCATTAGGTTAGTTGGATTACTATCGGGTTGACGATACTTGATGCATCAGGCTTGGTGTTGTCCTCTAGGTTGCGTTATAGATGGCCTATAGCTTTTTTAGTGTGGGGTTGGGGAGGCGCCGCGCGCCCCAGCGCTCGAGCGAAGTGAGTGCGCGGCGCCGTCAGGCGCCAATACTTAGAATACATTCGACGTTGTATAAGTCAACATCACACAGAAGACATATAATATGATATAGTATGGTTATAAAAAGCCTAAAATGCGTTGAAATACGGGAAAAATTTGCAACCCTTAAAAGTTAGTACTGTTTTGCATTTCAGCCTTTTTCTTTTTCGTCATCAGTCTTACGTTATCCAAAAACTAATACAATCTAGGAATTTAAAGAATCGTCCACGTCATCAGTCCTACCTCATCCAACACGTACACAAATCTCGAAATATGTCGTATTTTCCGTTGTAAAAATTGCTATCAAGTCAATTTTACATTGATCATATCTTTTTAAATAATAAATTGCGGTTAAAACTTTTTGCATTACTGTAATCCTTGACAAATAACAAACCAAAAAACACAAAAAAGGACCTATTGTTAAAAAATCACAAAAAACATAACTTAGCACAAAATTTTAAGCATGACTTTCTTTATAAGTTAAACTTTTAAAAATTCATTTAATAAAGCTGAAAGTCGCTGTTCAACAATAAACTTTAAAGCAATTTTATAACCACCTGACTATTTTTAAAGGTTTCTACCATTTGACGGCGCTCAAATGTTTCCCGAAAGAAAATTTACCCAGTATTAGTATACCTCACAATTTATGCTATCGCAAATCGGAGATACATCGTAGATACATCGTGTGTGTCTTGAAAACAGTTTAATGCAAATTTAGACATTTTATCAAATCATTTTCGTTAGGATATCCTCTAAGTTTACCTATTTTACTTTTAATAGACAATTTGAAGCGTCATTGCTAACCTTTTAAAATATCAATTACGAAAAAGCATATATTTTAACAATTACTTACTTTCAGCGTATTTAATATCGTCCGTCTTTTTCGACGGTTTCTTCCCTTTTGTTTGTATTTTCTTTGTGGTTCCTTCTTTTAAATGATCAAGAGAAAGTTCATCTTGAGTCTTTAAATAGTAATATGGTTGATGACCATACTAAAATGTAGATAAGAAAGAAGATCTGTTTTGAGGCCTATACATAATTTATTGTTAAATCACATTAATTGCTATTTAATTAAAGACCTGTATGTTTTTCCCTGTCAGCCGTATTTTTAAGGTCACATTTAATATGAGCGAATACTGTTACCCCTTTGGCGCCATATGGCGAGAGAAAAAATAACGGCTTATCTAACCACATAAGTAAAAAAGAAAAAGTAACCCTATAATTAAAATTAAAATATAAAACTAGTAAATCTAATAAATAAAATAAAAAAAATTAAAACCCATAATAAATTAAATCTATAAAATCATTGTCATAGTATTAAGTCTGTGTTTTTCGTTGTGTGTCCCATTTATGAATATTAATAGAAATAAGGCTGTTCTTCATTGTGTGTATCCCATAATCCTATATTTGATAATTTCCCATAGTATATATCAAGTTTCATCAAAAATCCCCAATTGATTAAAAATACTTTACAACACTAAATTAACCCCTACGATACTTGGTATGTCATGCGTGGTATGGTTGCAAAGCCCCAGAAAAATTCCGGAAAATAGATATAATTTGTAAATCTAAATATTAAAATTAAATTGAAAAAACCCCATAAAACGGAAAGGTTTATTTAAAACCATAATTTAGCGAATCTGTTCTATTCATTGTCCCACTTTCGTGTTACATTCCCCAAGATAGACAATCCGGTGCCCAGAAAATTAGAAAATCCACCCAGTAGGTCAAATTGCACCATGAGTCGACAGTTCGAACAGGAAAGAGCGTCCGAATTTCCCCCCCTTTTCCACGCAAACTATGTAGAGGCCAACTTAACCCCTGCCTTACAGTGTGAAAGATCATATTTGGCTCTGGAAAAGTTCCCGACGAAAAATAGACAATCATCCAAAAGGGGTAGAAACGGAGACCCCTCCAGTATAATAACCACGCCTTCCAAACCCCGAGACAATATGACCACCAGAAAAATCCACTATCAAGCCTACACTTCCGACACCCGACTTTTCCACCCCCCCCCCCCCCCCCTAGACAGAAGAGGAACAAAACCAGAGAACGCCAAGGAAAAAGTAATATTCAAATAGGAAGAGTCCGGAACAGAATCGGAACTAGAAGAGATCCCCAAACCAGTCCGGGCTTAGGCCGCGATATCACAAGAACTTAGTCCCCGATGTCCCAATAAAAGATGCATAATGCACAACCCAAAAGAGGCGAAATGCCCATCGCGTTTAATTTCAAATGAATCCCAAAATCCAAGAACGTTTTTTCCCGTGATGGAAAAACTATCAGCAGATCAAGTCAACTAAAGGCACCCCTCCCAATCCACTTGTTGTCGAAGTATCATACGCGTGTGCGTGTGTCTTGCGTAACCCGGAACCCCGTAACCCGGAAGCTCCCGTAACCCGGAATCCCGTCAATCGAAGAGCAGCCACGAAGAACCAGATATTTGAGACCTGGAGAGGGCTACATCAACTACAAAGACATACATCTTAGAGATGACGTTGTCTCCAAGGTCATTGATGTAGATGATGAAGAGGAGAGGTCCCAGGACCGAGCCCTGTGGGACCCCAGACGATACTGGGGGCCAATCGGAAGTGGCACCGGGCAGAACAACCCGAAATTCCCTATTTTCAATGTAAGCAGAGAGCCAGTTTAGCGTGCGACCCCGGACCCCATAAGAGTGGAGCTTTGCCTTGAGAAGCTTGTGGGGGACCGAATCAAATGCTTTGCGGAAGTCAAGGACACGGCCAGCCTACTCAAGGCCAGAGGTCCAATCCTCGACGTAGAATAGGAGCTGGGTTTCAGTGCTGAAGCCATTCCTGAAGCCGTGCTGGAACGGGTTCATCAGATTGTGCTGGATGAAATGCGTAGAAATGGCAGACGCACGGACATGCTCATCGGCTTTCAGAACTTGGGGCAGAAGAGAAATTGGGCGGTACTTAGTAGGATCGGATTTATGTCCACCATTAGGTATCGGCGTGACGTTAGCGAGACTCCAATAACACGGAAAAGCACTAGCGTCATAAGACAGCTGGCGCAAGACAATTGACTGGATGCCGTCAGGGCCAGGTGACTTTGGTCAACAGCTGGTGTATTTCTTTGACTGAGAAGATGATGTCCGGCATGGGCGGTGCAAGAGGCGCCAAGAGCGGAGCTACGGCTTCATCATTCACTGGAAAAGTACATCTGATGGTAGACGTCAGGAGATTGGCTTTGTCTACTGCTGTGGTGAACGTCGTTCCAGAGCTGGAGGAATCAGGAACTCCCGCTGACTTCGCCTTCTTGGAGACTAGCTGGTAAGCTTTTTCCTGTGGGTTGTGATATCCGACGCTACTTTGTCAACATGATGGGTGCGCGCAGTTTGGAGTGCAAATCACGATGCCGACTGAAGGCTTTTACATTGGCAGCAGAAGGGTTGTTCCGGGAGCGGTTGTACTTACGCTTTGTGATGCGCATCAGGCGTTTGAGGGAAGAGCCTACCCACGGGAGATTATGCCTGGAGGATAGATGCTTTGTGGGAACATCATCCGTCACCACTTGCCTGACGGCTGCGGTGAAAGCACTCCACATCTCTTCAATAGAAGTGGCATCGGGGAGGTGGCTATTAGAGAGCGAGCATGCCAAGGACGCGAAGTCAGGAACTGATCTAGGAGGATTCCTGGGTAGGGGGTGGACCCCACGAATATTGAGCAGGAGAATATCATGGTCACTGATGCCCGGAAGATGGGGGACAGTTTCAAGAATGTTGTCATCGGAAACCAGAACCAGGTCATGGATGTTGGCAGCTGAATCACGTACCCTGGTGGGCTCAGTGACACGCGGGCTGAGTTGAGAGGCCAGGAGAGTATGTAGAAAGCTCGTTGCCACTGATGAGGAACTTGTCTGCATAACCCAGTCAATACTGGGAAAGTTAAAGTCGCCGGTGATGATGAGATCTGACTGACGCCCGGCAAGACATCCAAGTAGGGAATTAAGTATATTGGTGTACGTGAGGGTGGCAGTCGGTGGACGATAAATGTATCAGAGACGGAGACATGAGGAGCCGATGGTCACCCGGGCCGTGGCCGCTTCGTCTTCAGGTCCAATTGGTAGGACTTGAGGTAGTTGTGGACGGCCAGGCAAACACCACCTCCGAGTAAGCTCCTGTCTTTCCGGTAGACCTCGAAGTCAAGACCAAAAAGCTCGAAAGACGATATGAGAGCATCTAGCTTGGTATAGGCACGGAGTGCGTTGTGCTACGTTTTAAGCGAGTCGATGTTGGTGTACAGGAGAGAGAGCTGGGTTCGACCTAGTCAATGCGACGATGGTGGAGTATCCCGCTGCTCTGTCGCACAGGACGAGTGAGGTTGTTGAGCAGGGGAACGATAGGAGTCCACGGTGATTCCTTTGGTCGAACGTTCTGGCGCAAAAGCAACGGGAGCTTCTTCCGCAGGAAGGGAGACGATGAACGAAGAATAGTTAAGGCGATCATCTCGAGTTTCAGTTTGAACAGAAAAACCCAAGTCGACGAGGTGGACCTCAATCTGAGCTGCCATAACAAAGGTATTCACCTGGGAGACGCGGAGAGCTTTGGTAGTCTTGGCCGCAAGCCCGGAGTCGACAGCAGCCAGTGGGTTGGTGCCCCATTGTACTTGCTTGCTATTTCGTGGTCGTTTATCCAGCTTCATGATAAATAAACTAGCAGGCCATCTTCTATTTGTTTTTTAGGCTCTTATGAACCTGCATTCAATATTCTAAAATGCATTTAAATCGTTTTCGATGGCTTGTTCCAAAGCAGTCTATCGGTACGATTTCATCTCTCGTATGTCTTTGGTTACAGTTACTCTCTTCCATTTTACGCGCAGAAAGCCATTTTTTAGTTTTAGTTATATAGATATTAATTAGAGTCTCGTTGAATTGAATTAAGATGTCCGAGAAAAAGAAGCATTCTCGTCCTTTTTATAAAAAAAGTAAGTGCAGAGAAGCCGTTGAAGCAGAAAAGCAAACGACAGCTTTGAAAAAGTTCATAAGTGTACGCCTTAAAAAATCCCGCAAAATTGTGTTTTAATTAAGTTGTTAAAGCCATTAATGTAAGGAATAAAAGAATTAAGTTTACTAAGAACAACCCTTGAGTATAAAATTAAAATATTTTATTATTTTTATCTTTAACTCACGGGTTCTTTGTAAACTTAATTCTTTTATTTCATATATATTAACCGTGATACTTTTCAGTATGGAAATTATAATTAATGTATTTAAGGTATACTAGTCTTGCCACCTTACGTAGGGTTTCAAGCTCCATGTAAAATGACCATGTACAATAAAAAGTTATTAAATATGTTTACACAAAGTATTTAAATAGTGATCAAAGGGATTATCAGAAATGAACCGAAATTATCAACGACCTATTCCTCTAACACGGGAGGCAAGTTCCCATTCCCCCATCTATTTAGTAAGGAGGAGAAAACCCCCCTCGAAATCCATATTTATTTAGAGAGTTTCTGTTTGCATACTCGCACACCCTGTTATTAACACTTCGAATGAATAGAAGAAAGCTTTTTTTGGGAAAGATCATTTTTCGATTATCACGGATCTTCAGGTCCAATGGCAAGTCTTCTTTATCACAATCGTTCATTCGAATGCTTGTGGCGCATTTTGATAGATTTTGATCCAACATCCTCTTTTTAATTGAGTATTTAATTTGAATGCTAGTTAATCGAGTTCTATTGGCTATTTCACCCAAACAACCACCCCCGAGTTTATATAAAGCGGATTAACAAAATTAACAAAACCAAAATTACTGTCATCTCCAACTTCAACATATTTTTTCAGGAAACTTTTCACGTATTTTACAAAACGTAAGAGTTTCGGTTGTTATAATGTTTAATAACTTTGATTCGTCTTGACTAGACTTTCCTGCTTCATTAAAATAGTGTACTGTCAACTCAGCCATAACTTTATTGGTCTTAATTTTCAATTGGTCTTGTTCAATAACGGTAATACTAGTTTCTTCATCTTCTAATAGCTCCTTTTTCTTTGGTCTGCCAGGTTTTTTAGGTGCGGCTGGCCTAAACTTCTCACCAAGGTTTTGAAAATGTTTAAGAATATCCACCAAATAAAAAATGTGAGATTCCAATATTGACCAAAACAAATCTTTTCTTGCCAAAAAAAGGACGGTTTAGGTTTTTTAAATAATTAATTAGTTTCTCCACATGTTTTTTATGTAGAGTTGAGCTTTCTTCCATTATTTATAACATACAGTGTTGGGCATTAATCAATTAAATTTTAAATCTATTAATTATTTGACTAAAACATTATTGCAATTAAATTAATTGTAACTAAGCGATTATTTGCACATTGCAATTAATTTAATTGCAATTAAAATATTTAAAATTAAACCATTAATTGCACGTTGCAATTAATATAAACGAAATTTAAACATTAATTGCCCAATGCAATTAATTTAATTGAAAATAAACCATTAACCATCCATGGAAATTAAATTAATTGTAATTAAATTTAATTGGAATTTAATCATTAATTCCACATTGCAATTAAATTAATAGCAATTGAAATTAGTTGCAATTAAACCATTAATTCCGCATTGCAATTAGTTTATTTGGATTAATACCTGTTAATTTACATTTTGATTGTTTAAAGTATCAATTAAAACTAACAATTAAGTACCCTATTTAACTTTACGGATATCAGATGAACACGATTTATATATATTTATGCATATGAAATTGCTCTTAGATATATTGCTTCATTAATAAAATTTAGCACTACTCCTTGGTAGGAAACATTACTTTCATAATATCAAAGTGACATAATTACGAAAAGTGTGACAATACCTGTATTTTAATATGCTAAAGGTTTAATGAATACTCGACTGAAGATCGACCACATAAAAGACTATTTATTTTCGCCTTTCTGGATCTTTTTGAGTCTATGGTAGTATATCGTAGGTAGATGGCTAAAGCATCTCCACAGAACGACGAAAAAACAAAAATACACTAGGTTTGACAAGTGCTACTTAGTTCCTCCGTTCATCACTACGAGGCGTTATTTGTTGGTTTTAACTTTCTTCCCTCCCCAAGGCATACATTCACTTCTCCCCTCCCAACTTGTATTTCGCTCGTAACATTCATTAAGAAATAGGTCCGATTGACACACTTTTGGTAATTATGCCAATTTTGATAATATTCATTTTTTTATTATTTTCTTTGTGTGTCGTTCATATTTCTTTAGTTTGTCGAATGTAACTATAAATTAGCAACAGTTACAAGTGGCGACGTATTTGTTTGTTTTGTGGGCGGTTGGCACGGCACGCACTGCAAAGGGTACTTGCCTTTCGCTCCAGATAGGCCAGATTAATTTTAAGAATACCGAACACTCCAATTGGACAACTAGAGCAAAATGGCGCTCAATTAAGCATCATTCTCTCCTCAATACAGCCCAAAAAGATCGCGCCTAGCGGCCCCATTAAACAAATTAAGAAGTGTTGGTGATTCATCGCAATTTATTGAACGCTAATTGGGCAAAAATAAAGAGAACAGTAAAATACTTCTTCATAAAGCATATAGTTTACATAATTATGATATAAGCAAACAATAAAATCCTATATTGACAGCATCTCTCTACTACGTATCTTTTTTGCGTCTGTTAAATCATTCTGCGTCATTTTGTCTTTTAATATCATTATAAAATCACCCTAAAAACTGAACCGGATTAACACTAATGGGGGCCCTGTGTCAAGTATAATTTGGGGCCCTTATTTTTAGACTTTTATAATGTCTAAACGCAAAACACCAAACGAATAGGTACATTAGCTCTGAAAACGTTGTAGGGTCACGTCACTTGGTTACTTTCCATCGATCTTACAAAGTCCGTAGCGCGCGCATTTTTTTATGAACGCAAGAGTTTCTTTCGTCCAAGAAATTAGGAATTAGTCCACGCAACCTTCGAGGCTCTGAATAAGCCCCAACCTCCGAGGCCACTAAGTTAGGCCCAACTTCGGAGGTCTCCTTAGATAGCCCCAACTTCGGGGGCCCTGTACCATAGCAACCTTGACACATACCTTAATACGGCTATGCCTCCACCCAATTTTTTTAAAGTAGCCCAATTTGGCGGGAAATCGCTTATCTGCCAACTCTGGTTTGCTCCCACTTATTACGCTACGCATTTTCCATCGCACTACACATTGGTTCGGACGCCACTCTCCAATCCGCGCCCTTTACAATCATCTGTTTTAATTGTTAGTGTTTAATCAAATGTATTAAAAGATTGAAAATAGATTAGTTGTTACTTGTGAAAGTCACGATTAATAAATGGTTGGTTTTTAATTGTGACTACAGTATATAACAAATAATCAATTGTTAATCGTGAGTTTTCACAATCACAATTAATTAATTGTTAATTTTTAAAGTCGTGATTAACAATTCATTAAATGTTAATTGTTAATTGTGAAAAGTCACGATTAGAAATTGTTTAGTTTTTAATTGCGACTACAGTATATAACAATTAATAAATTTTTAATCGTAAGTTTTCACAATTACAATTAATTAATTGTTAACTTTTATAGCCGTGGTTAACAATTAATTAATTGTTAAGTTTTAGTTGACCCAGCAATTAAAATTTGCCCAACACTGATAACATAAAATCTAAATATATTGCACGTATTAAAATTTAACTACTACGACCATTACGACTTCCACACTCCCGTACCCATGCCTAGGTACGCAGACGATGTTACACACGATTTTCTTTTTACAAGCTATTGATCTTTAGTAGAAATTATGTTTAATTCAGAGAAAACGGCATGGTATTAGAAGATAAAACTTATTTTATACAAGACGTTTCGAGCCGAGGCTCTTCTTCAGTCGTTCGTTAGTTTTAATTTGATTTAAAATTTTACCACGCGCCATATTCAAGTTCTAATATCACGCGAGCAGAAGGTCAGCGTGTTAAAAAATAAACAAAAGTTTTACTGATTTTAACAATTTACGTGTGTAATAGAATCAATGTAACCGATAAATCCAAAGTATATGTAAGTCAGTGTGAATTATTAAAATATAAATATAAAATAAAATAAAATTTTAAATCACAATATTACTCCAATTAGTTACTTCTTGACATCCTTTATCTAAATTTAAATTACCTAGTTTACGAATATACAATCCTTCATAGAATTTTCTTTTGTACCAATTGGTTTCCCGTTTTAAAATTTTGTAATCATCCCATTTAATAGAGTGGTTTAACGTAGACCAAATATGTTTTGAAATTCCGTTATTCATATCGCCCTTAGCCACGCAGGATTTATGTTCACGTATCCTGTCTAAAATGGAACGTTTTGTTTCACCAATATACGTTTTTCCACATGAGCAAGGGATTTCATAAATAACGCCTCGAATGGCGGAATCTTCTATTTTAGGTTTTAAATGAGAAATTTGATTTTTTAGTATATTAGTGGTTTTTGATACTAAGTTTATTTTATAATTTTTCAAAATACGTTTAAGTTTCTCTGTGGTTTTAGGTATATAGGGTAAAACTAAAACCTCCTCTTTAGGTTTACTTTTCATATCAGAAGGCATGCTGATTAAGTTTCTGTCAAATATGGTTTCTATAAGTGTTTTTGGATAATCTGATTCAATTAACTGATTTTTAATTTTTAATTTATCCGCAATTGGGTTATCAGATATGGATTCAATATGGTGTTTTAAACCTTTTACGACTGATGTTTTTACATGGTTGGGGTGGTTTGAATTAAAGTTTAAAAAGGTTTTTGAATGAGTAGGCTTTTGGAATAATGAAAAGGTTAGTTTACCATTAACATTTTTAATAAATAGGTCTAAAAAAGGAATTTCGTGGTTAACTTCTAGTTCAAGAGTGAAGTGAATAGAGTTATGTAAATTATTTAAATCATTGTGAAAAGTCGTTAATGAATCCAAGTCTCCCTTCCATACAAAAAATATATCATCCATAAAACGAAGCCAGCAAGCCAAATGATTTTTGTCCATGTCCGACCCAAAAATGGTATCCTCTAGATTTTCCACGAAGAGATTTGCTATAACCGGTGATAATGGATTCCCCATTGCTAGGCCGTCTTTTTGTTTATAAATTTGGGAATTAAAGTCAAAATAAGTACTATTTAAACATAATTCCGAAAGCTTAAGAATTGTATTGATTTTAAGAGGAGATCTTTGTAATAAATTAGGGTCATTTCTCAATTTAGATTCCAATAATTTAAGGGCTTCATTTATAGGGATACTACCATACATATCGGTTATATCAAAACTCCCTAAGACGTCATTCTGGGATAAGACAGGGCAATGGGATTTTAGTTTTTTAATACAATCTTCAGAGTTTTTTAAACAAGAAATATTGTTTCCAATTAAAGGGGAAATTATATTACATAAAATTTTTCCCGTGTTGTACGTTGGGTTTCCATATGAAGCTACTATAGTTCGTAGTGGGTTATTCGGCTTATGAATTTTGGGTTTTCCATAAATATGAGGGGTCTGAACATTGTCATTATAGAATCTAAATCTCTCCTTTTCCGTAATTTCTTTTGATTTCACCGCTTGATTTATAATAATCCTAAGTTTCCTATCAATGTCCTGAGTACAGTCATTTTTTAGCTTTAAGTAATTGTTCTTATCTAAAGACTCAGCCATCTTGTGAACATAATCAAGTCTATCCATAACAACTACTTTTTTACCCTTATCCGCTTCTAAAACAATAATGTCCTTATTTTCTTTAAAGAATTTGAGAGCTGTTCTTTCAATTTTGTTTAGATTTGATGGAGTTAAGTTTTTCACTTGTTTCTCGTGTTTGAACGAATTTTTGATTAGACTCCTTATTTCCTGTTTATCTTGATCGGATTGTTTTGAAGTGCGTAAGAAATTTTCAGTTGTAGCATAGATATCATTGATATTGGGATTGGTTTGTGTTGGTTTGAAGTTAAGACCCTTTTCTAGTAGCGAAGTTTCGCCGGTTGTCAATTGTCGATTAGAAAGGTTGGTGATTATAGAAGGGTTAGATGGATGATCAATGTGATGTCTCGATTTCGGATTACTTGTAGCGTGTCTGAGGCACAGTTCGTTGAATTTTCGGATATGTTTAGATTTAGCTTCTTGGAACTCTTTAGAGTTAGAACGTGAGATAACGTCAAGTAAAATTGATAAAATCTGAGTATCAAGGGTGTTGGAGAGGCGGTTAGAGAGAAATTTAAATTCTTTTTGAAGGTCCGCTTTCTTTCGTCTTAGGGCTAGAATACTATCATGAAGGATGCTACTCTCCAGAGTATAAGTGTCGCGTTGAATTCTTACATTCCCACCCGACGTGGGTGTATAGGATGATCTAATTCGTAATCCATTAGGTATCAAATTCCATGACTTACATTTACTCAAGAAGGTTAGTTGATTCGATACTCTTGCCAAAGTATTGCCAACATGACGAGTCCGATAAAATGATGATACATGTCTCTGATCATGTATATAATCGTATATATTAAACTTATTATTTACCATGGTGAATATTAGTAGAAATTATGTTTAATTCAGAGAAAATGGCATGGTATTAGAAGATAAAACTTATTTTATACAAGACGTTTCGAGCCGAGGCTCTTCTTCAGTCGTTCGTTAGTTTTAATTTGATTTAAAATTTTACCACGCGCCATATTCAAGTTCTAATATCACGCGAGCAGAAGGTCAGCGTGTTAAAAAATAAACAAAAGTTTTACTGATTTTAACAATTTACGTGTGTAATAGAATCAATGTAACCGATAAATCCAAAGTATATGTAAGTCAGTGTGAATTATTAAAATATAAATATAAAATAAAATAAAATTTTAAATCACAATATTACCCCAATTAGTTACTTCTTGACATCCTTTATCTAAATTTAAATTACCTAGTTTACGAATATACAATCCTTCATAGAATTTTCTTTTGTACCAATTGGTTTCCCGTTTTAAAATTTTGTAATCATCCCATTTAATAGAGTGGTTTAACGTAGACCAAATATGTTTTGAAATTCCGTTATTCATATCGCCCTTAGCCACGCAGGATTTATGTTCACGTATCCTGTCTAAAATGGAACGTTTTGTTTCACCAATATACGTTTTTCCACATGAGCAAGGGATTTCATAAATAACGCCTCGAATGGCGGAATCTTCTATTTTAGGTTTTAAATGAGAAATTTGATTTTTTAGTATATTAGTGGTTTTTGATACTAAGTTTATTTTATAATTTTTCAAAATACGTTTAAGTTTCTCTGTGGTTTTAGGTATATAGGGTAAAACTAAAACCTCCTCTTTAGGTTTACTTTTCATATCAGAAGGCATGCTGATTAAGTTTCTGTCAAATATGGTTTCTATAAGTGTTTTTGGATAATCTGATTCAATTAACTGATTTTTAATTTTTAATTTATCCGCAATTGGGTTATCAGATATGGATTCAATATGGTGTTTTAAACCTTTTACGACTGATGTTTTTACATGGTTGGGGTGGTTTGAATTAAAGTTTAAAAAGGTTTTTGAATGAGTAGGCTTTTGGAATAATGAAAAGGTTAGTTTACCATTAACATTTTTAATAAATAGGTCTAAAAAAGGAATTTCGTGGTTAACTTCTAGTTCAAGAGTGAAGTGAATAGAGTTATGTAAATTATTTAAATCATTGTGAAAAGTCGTTAATGAATCCAAGTCTCCCTTCCATACAAAAAATATATCATCCATAAAACGAAGCCAGCAAGCCAAATGATTTTTGTCCATGTCCGACCCAAAAATGGTATCCTCTAGATTTTCCACGAAGAGATTTGCTATAACCGGTGATAATGGATTCCCCATTGCTAGGCCGTCTTAAATTAAACATAATTTCTACTAATATTCACCATGGTAAATAATAAGTTTAATATATACTATTGATCTTTCCTCTCATCTCACTAGATGTCGAAGTAATCTACCCGTGATGCACTATAATTGTTCCTCTCCCGCGGGCGGGCTGAAATCCGTTCGGTTTTTATTTCCTCCCTCTCCTTGTACTATGGAAAAATGCCCCCTAATAAAAAAAGAGGGTGTTGATAATTTCGGTGCATGTATTTCTGGGATTATTTATTGAAGTGAAAACGGTAAATTTATAACAGCGACATGGTAATGTTTTTTGACGGGGGGGGGGGGTACTTTAGTTAGTTTCAAAATAAGAGGGGCGCCAAAAATCCCCCTGGCCCGGGTGAAAAAAAATTCTTGATCCGGCCCTGTTAATCGAGGTAAGTGAAAACAGTCACCACTTTTCTTTTAAAAATTAAAAAAATACTAGTTTCAACGAACCGTATCTGTGACTTTTTCATCGGCTCCCGCATCGAGAAGTACCTGGTAGATCTCACCTTCATCTCCCAAAACAGCTGCGTAATGAAGTGGAGTTCTTCCTTGCTAAAACAAATTTATGTTATTTTTTTTGGAAATTCTACAGATATTAGCAGAAAAAAAAACATAAAAATTTGCCAAAACGAATTTTTCTCTAATATGTTTTACAATTAATTTAATACCACGCATAATTCAGAGGTACATGCATTTATTTCACTGAATACCTTAATAATGTAAAATATATCAGCACAAACCTATTTTGGCGATAGGTAAAACTTAAAATTGGATTTCGAAAGTTAGTTAAAAGGGAATTTACGTGATCTCTGGCGTGTAGTACACTTGGATATTTCTCTAGAAGGTAGTGGACTATGTCTTTTTGGTTGTAAAGAACAGCTTTGTGCAATGGAGTGTCTCCCAGTTGTTCCCGGCAAAATCCCAATTTCTTTCGATCAATTAAATGTTGTACTTCACGACATTTTCCATCTACTATTGCTCTGTGTATATCTCTGATTTTTGCCTATGAAGAAAACCATCCTAAGGATATTTCACAAATATAATCATACAACTTCCAGGGCCAAACTGCAACATAAAGGCGATGTGGTCTCAGGGCGTAGGGCGCCATGATTCTCAAGGGCATAGCTTATAGGGCGTACGGGACGAGCACTTTAAGGGCAAGTATGGCTCTGGTCACCCTGTTTTCACTTAAAATATACAGTTAGGTCATGAGTTTCAGATACGAAGTTAACCTTCGGATTTTTAAAAACGTTCTTCCTATAATTAAAATACAGAAATAATACAAAAATATGTGGCTTTCCAATCTTAAACCCAAAAGAGTTTCGCGGGACACAGGTTTTTTGAAAAACCACTACGGTACGCTTAGGCGAGCGTTTATGTTATACATGTAAGAGAACTTCACAAAATAGGTAACGCACCAAATTTGCATGGAAGTCACACAACCGTTACAAAATATAATTATAATAATAATTCTATACGGAAACCTAAATTATAAAATATTTTTGAAGGAACACCATAAATTAATTACTCGTTTTCAGCATTTATGATTAGTTTTCTAGACGTAAAACATTAAAAAATTTATTAAATTTGAAAAAAAAATTAAAATTAAAATTAAAATTAAATGTTTATGGTGGTTTTTTTTATTCATTTAGGGTCAGAGTTCCCTAATTTAGAGAATGCAATGTGTGATGAATTGAATTATTGAATGTTTTGTTGGTTTCAAAGGCCCTCTCCGTCGCCAATGTTATGTTCTCGATATTAGACTTTGTTAGATTTCCAATTAGAATAATACACGTCTGAGCAGTTTAAATGTTTTAACCACTAATTCTTTTTAATTTTCAAAACACGAGCTTTTTAAATTGCGTATTTAATACAAAGGCTCGTGATATTTTAATTTTGAAATATAATATATTATGAATAGAGAATATCACAAAGGATAATCGATATTTTGCGTTATATAATTTGTAAACAGCCCATAAATTATTTATACAAAAGTAATAAACCAAAACACTTTGTTTCCCACCAAAACTTTGACGCCATCACTGCCGTATTAAGGACTCGGCCTACTACCCAGCAAACACAAATATAGGCACAGGCCTATGGGCCCCCACCAACAGAAGGCCCCCATCACTGATGAAATCAATGGATTTTTCACTGATTCGGTTTAAGAGAAAAACATTTCAGGCTTGTTGCTTTATTATTTGAAAAATCATTATTCTCGTTACATAATCTCAGCTTCGGGACACGCGAGTTTTGCGTTTTTACGCTTTCCTTACATAGGCCTCCGCCAAAATCGGCCTAGGGCCCCACCTTCTGTAAATTCGGTACTGGTCGCCATCATTGCCGCTATTCTCGAGCACTTAGCAACGATTGTAGATGGTGATTTAAATAACATGTTCCTACAATTATTTTACAGAAATCTCTTAATGTTTATTTTCATTTTTGAATATATAAAAGCGAAGATTTGGAAAATTTGAAATCACACTATTACTATCAGAGGCAAAACCAAATATATTACCTACTTTTAAACAACCGTATTAGTCGTGGCTTGTACAAAATGCCAGAGCGCACATTTTGGTACAAAACAAAAGCCACGGTCACACGACAACTAAAACCCACTAACTAACTAGTCGTCTGATCAAAACGCAACTTTGATCAAAACGATACCTCTTGTAAACTCGGTTCGGATGCGAGGGTTTCGGAAGCAAATCGAAGACGGTTCGGCGGTTAGCAATTTGTGGCTATATATGTTTTCGATAAACCAGGATACATGAAGTGGTTGCACGAAATTACAACCATGCTAAAAGGTCCATTGGACTGCAATCTATGCTTTAATCCTTCTTCATCGTGTATCCTACTTTACTGAAAAATACAAGCACGCAATAGAGATTAATACTAGTTGCTATGTAAGGCCCGTGTGAGCTTCTTCGGATAAACTAGCATCGAAACCATTTACAATAGTTAGTTTAAAGCTCAGTTTTGAACCGATTTGGTCCGTCGAGTGACCAGCGGCTTACCGAGGGTATATCCATGCCCCCTTTATATTAATAGCTTTGTATTTTTTTTATTAAATGAAAATCAATTTAGATAAATCTTTTATAAACGGTAGCGTACATTCGTTCCAAATAATCTATTACATAATGATTTTTCTAGCTTTTTTTTGCAGCCAAGTTATCAATTACGTTTTGAAATTGTTTTCTTTCAAATGTTTATTTTTCATGTGAAAAGCCTGTCTCCCGCCCCGAGAACAGACCGTGAATTTAGTCTAGACTATGCTACCATTCACATTTAGTTTATTATCGTCGTTGATACGGCCTTACTTTAAATTTTATATAACCTACCGATTAATTTACCAACCATAAGATTAGTCCGTCCTTCGTAAGTTCGATTTGGTTCTGTATATATCATAGATATGAGATATTGTCAAAATATTGGAAAAACTAAAAATTGTATTAGATTTGAACTACTCAAAAATTAAAATTCTATTGAACGAAGAATCAGAATTGTCACTGGTTGAAGGAACAATTGGACATTAAAGATAGGAGTGTTTTGGCGCGCCCCTACGTGATAGCCAGCTAGGCGCCCTTTTAAATATTAACCCCCTTAACCAGGGTCGGTACGCCACTGCGTGTAACAGTGGCTAAAGTCAACTAGAGCAATAAATATGAGCTTACTTGTAAAGCCGGAACTAGTTTGAGAAACCTTTTAACTTGCGGGTTGACGGAATATTTTCCAATTAAAAGATCACCGTATCCGTCCAAAGTCGCCTTCTCGAGTTTATCGAGGGCGGCCGATTTGAGCCACAGCGAGATTTGATCTTCGCTCGCCACGGCCTTCATTGGACTGGAGGCGAGGCCGTTGGTGGAGGAGGCGTCCGCCGAAGTTCGAACCGGAGGCAGAGTACCGCTCTCCACTGGACTTTCTGACATATCTTCTGACGTATAGAATCTCTATGCTTTCGTAAACTAACTTTACGAATGATATCTTTAATAATACGGAGAGACAACCTTTATACCACGTCTAAAGAGACAAAAATGTTTATCGGATTCCGGTAACATTCCACGATATGAATTTACCTTTCACGCATTCCCTGAGAATCGTCGAAGTGGATGACGGTTACAAGAAGAGCTAGAATATAGGAAAGAAGTTAACAGAGTAAGAAAATATTTTGTAGCCATAAAACTAACAGTTGGTGATCTCTTTAACAGTTTGCGATCGACTTAACAGTTTGAGATCGACTTAACAATTTTAGATCGACTTAACAGTTTGAGATCGACTTAACTTTTTAAGATCGACTTAACTTTTTAAGATCGACTTTACATTTTAAGATTAAATAGTTTAATTCAGGAAACATGTTTTTGGGTTATTAGAGGTAATTGCTCACGAAATAAATAAATTATTAGATGGTCCTAAGTTTGAACAGAAATCTTTTTAAATTTTGAGTTTCTACTCATCAATCCAATTCCGTTTTTTAAAGGTTTTTAATACAGTAGGATATACGAAAATGAAAGTGTTGTTGTTGTTAGAGGAAAAATCATTAATGGTTTTTCTTCAAACTCGCCTTTAAAGATAATATAATCGTCTAATTTTTACTTGCTCCACATTTCGATCGATATGTACTAGTAGTGAGAGCATGCTGATAAATTGTTCGGAATTGGTATGCAACCCCCAAAATTGATATACACGTGCCTTGAACTATACTCTCTACTTCCTAATTTTTATTTAAAATAAGAAACCTACTGTAAAAAAGTGTATAAGTAAAAACCCGCTTGTTGCCGAAGGCACCCGCATGTTCGTTTGTGGTGTTTTGAAAATAAGTCATCTACGGTGCGCCGTCTCTCCGCAACTTTACGTCGTTTACGAATAAAAAATGGCAAAGCGCGTGTAACTCGGGTGGTAAAGGTGGTAAAGTTATGACTTTGTTTATGGTGATACGTGTCATAGTACTACTTAAAATCTGATATGGAACCACATCGAGAGCTGTTTACCAATTCCGAATAATTCGGGTGTTTTTGTAACCATGCGCTCTCACTATAGTGTATTTTGTGACAGAAGCTTGCGGTCAGCCTCCAGAGTTTGTGATGATATTAGTCCATTGAGCTGGGAATATTAATCTAGAGGTCCAATCAAAACGTCGGATTTCAGTATTACGCGAAACAAGGTTTTTAAAAATAAGAATACTGTCGTCTGCTCAAAAATGACGAGAAAACTTGATCATTCTACCCGTGGCGCCGTCTATCTCTCAATGGTTCGTTCAAATAAGACGCGTTTTCCGGCAAAAAGATTTTTTTTCTTCAAAAATAATGGGTGGCGCCACGGGTCATATGATAACGTTTTCTCGTCATTTTAGAGGAGACAGCACATTCGTTATTTTCAAAAACTTGTTTCGCGGGGAGCAGATTTGATTGGATCTCTAGATTAATATTCCCAACTCAATGTATTAGTCTTTCAAAGCAAAGCACTCTTGCATTTTGAGTTGAAGTCCCTCTCCTAGCGCTAAAATACAGAGCGTCGTTAAGGGGAGTTCTGGGGTGGAAATAACGCCTATCCGGTCACGTGATGTTTCCGCTAAATCACGCGTTGGTGAAGGCCATTAAAGAATATTTCGGCAAAGCATTTGACTGAAAAAAGGACAGTAGTAGGGCTACAGCCATCGGTTACAATTTACAAAAATAAAACGTATTTGAAAGTAGTAGGTACGAGTTTTAGACTTTTCCGTTTACTGTATTATTAAACGAATAATTAACGTTTTTGCATTGTGCATATATAAAGCTTATTAGGGTAAGAACGAAGGTTTGCAGGGCCCCAGAGGTCCTATAATTCCTATAAAAAACTATATTTTCAAAAATGTCCTTAACATCCTATATTTTTTGGAAAATCCCCAAAAATCCTATGATATTTCAAATCCGGCCCCTCAGTTAAATTGCAAGATTTAGCTACAGGATAAATTCCTAAACAAAGTCATTTTAGTCTATTCTTCTGGTATTGTTAGCTACTTGTATATTTTGGTGATAGAATGGTTAAATAGTTTCTATTTTTTAAGTGAAAATCAAAGATTTATTTCATTAAATATAGATTTTTTTAAATGCATAAAGTTAATAAATGAAATAGCATATATAGTATTATAAAGTCCTATATTTTTAGAAATATTATGCTATTTTTATTATAAAAAATTGGAGATTTGAGTGGTGGTCCTGGGTTTGGTTTTCCTACCATTTTCTTAAAACCAAGTGACAGATTTGAAACTATTCCAACCCTAATACCGCTCAAAACTTGAGGATGTTTACTGTCTTTGATTTCACCTTCATCTTCCAAACGTAGATTATTGGAAGTAAGAGTTAGTAACTTCACATGAAAAACAATTGTACTGCATACATTGCGTGACTGTGGTTCCTTTTAAATTGAACATTATTGATGTCTAGATTCCGTAAATGTGGTAGTCGGCCGAGGGGCAGGTCACTTCCATTTTGGGTGCGTCTTAATCATAGTAAAATGGTTAAATCAGGGTAATCAAGATTAAAAAATCTAATCAAGATTAGAAAGTCTAATCACGATTAATCTGTTAAATCAGGATTTAATCGTTTAAACGAGATTTAATCATTCTAATCATGATCTAATCTTTTCAATTAGATTTAATTATTTTAATCACGATTTAATCAATATAATCGGTCGAATAGATAATTTATCATTAAAATCAAAACTAAAGTACGATTTAATAATACTAATCACGATATAATTTTTTAATCAGGATTTAATCATTTTAAACAGATTTAATCATTTTAATCAGATTAAATCAGATTTAAACATTCTATTCATGATTATACGTGATTTAATCAACTTAATCGTGATTAAATTGAATTTAATCAAAATAATCACGATTAAATCGGATTTAATATTTTGAGGGGTGCATCGTTAATCAAGGAAGTGACCTGCCCCTAGTAGTCAGCGTCGTTTTTCTGCAGGCGAACCCCTTTATTAGGAAATATTATACAGGGTATTTTTTTAAGCTCGAAAAAGTTTTTTTTTAAATTTATGTTTTCTAGAAAGTTGAAATTTTTATGGTACGTTATATATGCCGGGAGACACTCGCTGACAAAATTTCATCAATTTCGGAAATTATTTTCACGTTTTTCCAAAACTTAATTTTTCACCGCTAGGTGCTGGAATTAATTTGTCAATGGGAAACTAGTAGAGCGTCATCGAAAACTTAAGAATATCGTTGGTTCGAAAAAATTTTACGAATTTTTCTTTGAAAAACACGACTTGAAAAAGTGACAAGTTGGGCTAGCTAAATGTGTATTCCTTTAATTTTTATTATTTTTGTTGTAATTGTACTATGATAATTTTTTTCTCGATAATTTTCCATTTCTACAACATTTATTGAAATTGGAAATTATCCTATGAGCGCTTAGTATGTACTGTACCCTTAACAGATATTTCGTCAAACGCACCTTTAATTAGCACTAAAGTTACTATTTTTGTACAGATAATTAATGAAAGGTAATTTAAAATTTTTTTGGACATTTGATTATTTGCGGTTTGACTCTTAATGCAAACTAAATACCCATTCTTAATTAATACGTCTTCCATACCTGTTTTAGTGTCACAAACAGATGTGACCTGTCTTGATACACAACAACAATAATAATCTTAATTAAAACTCACTGTTGTACAATAAAACCACTACATCCGTTTCGAAGTAATGCCAATAAACAAAATGATTTATAGCTGCTCTTTTTTGAAGACAATGCATATTTTACTATTATTTTATTATATTTTACTACTATTTTCTATCGGTTTTATTTGGTTCATATAACATTTATATATGGTTCTTTTAAGTATATTATATCTAAAATCCGAAATGAACTGTCTATAAATTATGGTAATGGTGAATCGTGGGTGGGTCTATCTTGATTATTGATGATGGGATTAGGTGTCGAGATCTCAGTTTTCAAGTTCGAGCTCATCATTTTGAAGCTTGAGCTCCCCATATTTAAGCTCGAGTTCACCATTTTGAACGTCAAAGTCGTCATTTAGTATACAGCGCCTATTAGGGCATTCCTGGTCTATTATTTCGTTTTACAGAAAGATATTCATTTCAATTTCATTTGGCTCCGGTAGTATCTATTGAATGTATTTATGTATATACTTATTTAATATATACAAAGACCACGAAGCCATAGTGGGGGCTTAAATGTGGTTCGACATAGGTAAACAACACAGAAAAAAAAACGAAATATAATTTACATTATAATAAATTTTGGGAAGTCGGGCGAATTGTATCGTGGTCAGATGCACAAACCCACGATGTTATTGCTTAGCCGAAAGCCGTTTTAGATGGTGAATCAAGAATTTTGAGTGGTATAGCGCTTCAATCATTGACTACCCGACCAGCCAAATGAATGTTGCTAACATTTTAATGGGTGGTTTGTCTACATTGTTTTGGTGACCTCTTGCATGTGTTGGATGAAAAACCGAAAAGTTAACGAAATTATTCTGGACGTGGTTAATATGCACGCCTTCTTCAAACATGCTCTACAATAGCGTTAGGACTATTCAAACGTAAATCTGTTTAACGCACTTTTCCATTCACGGCTGAAGCAACGCTTATAGTCTGGCAACGTACTGCCATTCTTTCTACCGATAGTTCTTTTGGATAGAATAAATCCTGAATTACCTTTTTCGCAATTATTTCGGTAGCCTTCGCCAGTTTAAGAGAATGTCACGGAATATGTATCAAATGTCCCCTAGATTGCAGAGTTCGGCTATACGGTCCTCATTTCAAAAGACGGGAAATCAAGTTCAAGTTGAATCTGTGAAAAGTAGGGAACGAAAATCGGAAATTATGGTCTTCAATTACTACCGATCAACATTTATCTGATATCTTAGGCTGAACAAATACCAATCTTATTTTGATACGAAAAATTTCAATAAAGGAATTGACTTCATACTAAAGTAGCACCATAAATAACATCATAATGATAAGTGTATGACAATTAGGAAAAATAATCACCGAACTGATTTTAAAATCTAATGCGATATCTAGGTTTAGTTCTCAGCACAGACCCTCCTAGTGTATAAATATGCCCAAGGTACCAAGGACGATAACATAATACTCAGTTCCGGTACAAGTTCCAGTCGGAGCTTGGAGAGGATGTCAGTGGCGAAAAAGTTTCAATTAGGAAATTAGTATTAAAGCAATAGAAAGTGTTATTATGTTACTTATATGGTAGCTTTGATATAGCATTTATCTAAGTGGTATAAAACTAAAAAGTATCTAATACTGTTCGCTGACAAGAGTGAACGCTTATATTGTAGGTTGCATGTTCCTAATAGGTCTGCTTGATAAATATTGATAACCAAGGTCGCTCAGTTTCAACATTGATCGGCAAGCCGGCACGGAGCCTAGGTGACGGGAAAACTACTCAATAAAACCCTGAAATTACATCGACATCATGTTTGGTTAATGTGTCTTGTAAATAGCCTCACTTCCATGGGCTTGTAAAATTATCTAAATATACCTTTTCATATAATACACCCAATTAGCATATGCTTTCACCCATTTTTTTACGTATTTCTACAGTAAGAAATGGTTTTACACATAGCAATTTTTAGATAAAATCCATAACACAGTTTTGGATTCTTACTCCAAAAGGATGTTAATATTTGGTAACTTCAACTGGTAGTAAAACAATTATTTTAATTTAAAATTTTAGATCCGTTATTGTTTTTCTAGATTAAATAAAAGTGATTTTCGATTCACTGGATGAATTTTAAATGGTATAACACATCGATTTTTAGAAGCGCTTCTAACCATGACCTTATTCACTTCATTGATTTATTTAATTTTCTAACATTTTCAGAACTTTATTTGCCAGATTTTTATATGAGATTAATAAGCTTGCTCAAAGAATATTGTAAAGAATTTTAAGAACATTTTGAGATGTTTTTTGATAAGACTACCATATATGATACGGTGTTTCCTATAAATAGTACTGGCAACAAGCAGTGGGAAATCCAGTTTTACCAACAGTAAACAAAGACTGAAAGGCTATAAATAAACAGGCGTACTTGATTTGTGGGATAATAATAAATGTTATTTTGTAAGTATATGAGCAAAAATATTTTTTTTAAATGTTGTGACTTTCTTTAAATATTTTCGTTAATAAATGAGAGATGAAAGAATACGAAAATACGAAGCTAAATCAAATGATGCTAAATCGAAATCAATTCTAGTCCCTAACGTTTTAGCTGTAGTACATGACCATAACTATTTGAACTAAATATAATATTTCGATATTAAATCTTGAACAGGTCAGCTTACCATAATTTTACTTCCGTTGCCGCATGATGTTGGACGATGAGAAATTCAAATATGATAACTAGATATATTTCCTGCGATGTTAATACAAATGTTTTGTTTTAAGCGAATATTTTTATCGCTAATGGCCCACCGAGAAGCGCTGAAAAACGTGTCGCCAATAAATTCTTTCCACTCGTAGAAATTCTCGCACGTGGACGAAGATTAGCGGACGTATCCATGGTAACGAATGCGAAACAGTACCGCTCCAGAATCGACTGATTTCGCGCGTAAACAGTCAATTATTTCACGGAATGAAGTTCGTGTTAACATCTTTAAACCAAATCTTTGTATTTGTAAATACAGCAACGTAGCAGTAACAAAATAATAAAACTAATACAGGGTGTCTGATTTGGCTCTGGCATCTCATTTTTCTTCCTATATATTATAAGTGTAATAATGAAGTATCTTGTTGACCATGTAACCAGGATTTAATAAAATTTACCTTTAACAAGCGCGCCAAATTGGTGCGTTTTTCGTTACGCACGCAAATATTATCACCTTTGAAACGTGCGTAACGAAAAAGCTAAATAGAAAGAGTCACATGTATCAAGTAGCTTAGTTCACTTTTACTCTGCCTCCCATCCCACTGCGTTCTAAATTCAATTTGTCTCTCGTGTATGTCTAAATCAAGATGTTCAAACGAGTGATTGCTAATGGCGATCACGTCCTTCAAAAAGCCAATCTTGACCTTCAAATGGCTTGCCTCGAAAATATATCAAAATCGTATTAAAAATATTAACTAATATAAACCAGGTAAACTGAAAATGGTGACCTCAACCTTCAAAAGGTTTATATATTATATTTCAGTCTTTTATTAAATTATAACTAATATCACGGACCTTGAAAATTTTGATCTGGTAATTCAAAAATCAAAACAAGTTGGCAAGCCAAAATATACGTCTCCTCGGAAGGGTTTCTAATTTTCAGTGAAGCGTAACAAGTATCCGTGGTTCTGTGATAAAATGCTCACGTGTCGTTCCGGAGGGCTCGGGTTCGATCACGCCCGGTACTGACACAAGTTGAAAAAAATTCATACTACACCCAATGACAACCAGAGGGCTCTTTTGGAAAACGCTTTTCCCTAATTCTAAGAAACTGTGAACGCAGTGATTACACTTAGCCGCGAAAATGCAGCCCAGACAGACAGACAGACACGATGATTGTTAAAAAACCCTCCTAGGGGACATAGTCCCCTCGGAGAAGTTTATTTTAACTGCAAATAAAGACAACTTCGTAGTTAACTCCTCTGCCTTTCAAGGTTGAACCACTATCTTGGTGTTTTCAGCTCCGTCGAAAATATAGTAAAACAAGGCAATCAAAACTGATGCAAACCCGAAAAGTCGGCTTTAAGATAATGAAATAACGGGTCCAATAAATGAAAACTCTTTGTAGGTTTTGGAGTTAAAATGAGAGAGAAAACTCTGCAAAGGTGTCTTATAAAGGAATTTTATTTTTTGTTGAAAAGAAATGGCAAACATAATTGCAGAAACGCAAAATATAAGCAGGAATAATAAAACCGCTGTGCTTCTAAATTTGCTTTATCTCCAGCGTTAGCGAAGCAAACAGGTTTTCCTGTTCGCTGACATTCCCACAGGCTCGCAGCCAACCTAGCGGCTGAGGCTTAAGCTTCGGTATGGCAATAACTAAAAGGAAATATACTAAACATAGAGTAATTTGGGATGGGAAAGTGTTTCGTGATAAATAAAATAATAACATTTTATTTATCTATATTTTTATTTATAGGTTAGAATAATAACAGTGATAAAACTATAAATTTAGGAAATGAAATAATAAATATTATTGCTTTTATTTAAAAGCAAAAGTTATCGATTTCTCAAAAGAACCTTTGCGGTTATTATTATTATTGCATTTATGAAACCACAAAATATTTGTATTTATTTGTTCAATAATAATAATCAGCTAGGAACCCCTTATAGGCCTAATTCATCGAGCGACTTTTAAAGCCAATCATTCCTATGGCCTGGTTACAATTCGTAGCAGGGTGTTGGCAAGTCCTTCATGGCACTCGAGCCTACAGCTTCCTACACTTACTATTAACGTTAACCTGTACACATTTTTATGAAAAGTGAAAACCGAAGAGCTCGGTGCAAAACCCCTTTAATCAACGGGGGGATAACTTACAAACTCAACACAGAAGGAGTTGTACTCAGTGCCACAAGCTGGGATCGTAACCGACTCTTCTTGCTGCGCCCAGTGCCGGATTACCCAATAGGCCGACTAGGCCTGGGCCTAGGGCACCAAGCCTACAAGGGGCCCCAGGATGTTTGAAAAAATTAATAGTACAAAAATTTTATCATCTACTTTTAACAAATTTTTTTCCGGAGTAATTTTAATAAATTCATCCACATTTTTCGATACCATGTAAGGCAATCATTTATTAACGTCACTAAAATACCCGCAAAGTCTGCAATGAAATTGTATTTTCCATCCATTTGTCAATTATAAATTTCGGGAACGCCTAGCTCGCTTCGCTCGCTACTCCAAGGGGCACCAAAATTAGCTTGCGCCACCCCCCTTATATGACTTGTTTTACTGACATAATTAGTAACAGAACAGAATCAAATGAATATAATATCCAATTCAATAATTCGCCGTTATTTCGACAAAGTAAGCGATATTTTTATTTTTGAAAGACTTCCAATATTCATGAAGCGATGTCTGATCTGTTAAAACTGCTGCAACGAATATTTCTTCCTTTATTGGCATATTCAAAAACTGGCGTATCTTTTAGTAATGTAATGATCTGTGGTTATTGGCGAACAGACTATCATAATAAAATTCATAATTTAAGAATTAATTTAATTTAAGAATCTTACATGGATTTATTGTGTAACTTATGCTAACATTAATAACAATATTTTGTTTAGAAATTATGGAATGAGATTCACTCAGCTTTTAAATTTATTTTGGAATTTGTTTGCTTGCATTTTTTAACGCAACAAATTAAACAAAAATATAATAATTTTTTTTATAATAATAATCAGCTAGGCTAATACCCAAGGCACCACCTTAGGCCTAAGTGATCATGCGACTTTTGAAGCCATTAATTCAGGTGGCCGGGTTACCATGCGTTGGAGGGTGGTTCAAATTGATTAAGCATTTGTTTGCTTTTAGGTTGAAACTAATTTATTATATGTACATCAATATTTAAATTACGTAGCTCAAGGATTTCCGTATTTATTGTTCATGGAAATATGAAATAAAAATTTTTATTTTTCAAATCCGGAAAAGGAAAAGTTGGCCGTGTTGTTCGACCCACCATGGCATGATTTAAGGGTATCGTAACATCCTGCTAATCTTAAAGGACCTTCGTGTTTTTACTTTCTCGAAGAAAATGCGATATTCACATAAAAGATAACTATTTACAGATGTTATTCCTAGCTCAAACAAGATGATTATAATTGAGCAGATGTTAACATTCTCAAGAAAAGCTCAATTTTATCTTAAAATATTATTATCCGCTTCTCAGTCTTTTTCCTATAAGCGAATTAGTATAAAAGGAACGCTACTAAACATAATTTAATTTATTTGATTTATATCCTTTGAACGTAAACACTTTCGATAGAAAAATGAAGGTCGCATGCGTGTTGCTATTTTTGGTTGGAGCAGCGGGTAAGAATCGCATTCAGTTATGATTCCTCAAATCACTTTTCTTCTAATTATTTGAACGGTTCTGTTGCCTTTTAAATGTTGACATAGATTAGACTATAAGACTAGGTTAGTACTTAGGCTAAATATGATATAATTTGAAATCACAGATTAGCATCCATTGTTACCTTAATCATTTACGTATGTATTATGATATGTACATTGCTTTCCTGGCGACAGTCTTTATATAAATTCCTTATAACAAAAACCGAATATAGCTTATACGGTTTTTCATAACGTCGTCACTTTTATCAATGGTAATAGCCCCACTTATTTTATTCGACTTTTGTAAATTCTAATCGTACCGAAAGTTAACAAACTATCAAATGTCCCCACAGTTTTGTTAGATTGAAGGCAAAAAGGTGTAATTTAAGAGTAAAAAATTCTTTGATGTATCATTTAAACTACTAACCCTAAAATATCAAACAAATGACTAATATGTTAAGTTAAAAAGAACCACCTATGGACTGCATTGTAAAGGATGATAAAATTGGCGAATAAGTAGATAAGTCCATTATGAAAAGGGATAATAAAGCTAAACCCTAAACAAGTTTGAAGAAATTTAAAAACTTACTATTAGCTCGTACCGATAGGTCGTCGAGCAAACAAAAAACGCGAAACTCGAACCAAATAGATCTTCGAGTGAAAAATTAAATAAAATAAAATAAAATAGCCAGAAATTTTTAATATTTAGGCTTAGTTTCTTTATTCGGCGTTATAGTCGCAAGCCAGATTTCCCGCACGGTACTGATGAGTCCTAAATAGGACGAAACCGGTCTACCGTTGGAATTTCTGGCTATTTTATTTAATTTAATTTAGTTTTTCACTCGAAGTTCTATTTGGTCCGAGTTTCGCGTTTTTTGTTTGCTCGAAAACCTATCGGTACGAGCTAATAGTAAGTTTTTAAATTTCTTCAAATTTGTTTAATGTTTAGCTTTATTATCCCTTTTCATAATGGACTTATCTACTTATTCGCCAATTTTATCATCCCAAATGACTAATATGTTTTGGCCTATGAGTCGGAAAATGCATTTTGAAACAGCGAGGGATGGATAACTTGTCAATTTATAATTTATATTTTTTCCTAAACAATATCGGAGATAGAAAAGGCTATTTTTTTGTGCCATCAATTGTCCATATTTATGTTATTGCCGCGAGGGTTTGATATTAACTATCAATTGATGTGTTATTAGCGTTGCTAACACTAATGGTCTCGGATATATTAAATGCCCAATATTTGGGCTTTTCTCCCACGCGCCATGCCTTTGCTACGACTCTGTTTAATTGTCACAATGTTATTCAAATCATTTTGGTATGCATTTTAGGTCTATAATAATACAAGCACGTTAACACCAAAATGATTGGGAACTTGAAGTATTATGTTTCTTAATAATTTTGATAAATTCATAGTTGCCGCTGAAATTTGCACTTTGGAGTTCAGCCCAAGGTGTGGCACCGACAAGAAGGTGTACGTTAACAAGTGCATGCTCGAAAAATCTGGTGTAAGCGAGTCCGATTCCTTCGAAAACTGCCGTGGCAACAACTTCATTTGTCCAGGAGCTTGCAGTAAGGATTACCGCCCAGTTTGCGGCGGAGACGGAAAGATCTACCCTAACAAATGCACCATGCAATACGAAAACTGCGGGTATGTTGCATTTTTCATTCCAAAAATAACTACAATTTAATTTACCAAGAATGTTTTTAAATTGAACTGAGAACTCCCTTCCAGTTTTACTAGAATGCTCTACTAACTATTATCCTCGATCGCCAACGAAACCACGCTATTTTTCTTATAGTATATCGCCATCTGGTATCGGTAATAGGAACGTTTTTTTTCATAATTCGAGAATTAGTTTGAGAAAAATGATTTAACGAAGAATTTATTTAGCTTAACTTTAATTAAAATATACTATTCAAATTTATCAAAAATGAGTAAATATTTTATCGATTGCCAATTATTGGGTACAAAAAAAAAACGAAATCCCGACAGATGGGGCTACTGTTTCAATTTAATTTACGAACTTTGACTTGCTAGATATTCCTATTCTTCCTGATATTAGAAAGATACACGTGCATATTTTATTGAAATTTTAATTATTATCTATATTTTTAGTTTACCCACTTAACTAGAGTAAATTTAAAAGTTGTTTTGGTTTACGGTAGAATTTTTATTTCGAATTCCATCTATTTTCATACATACAATTTTACAATAATATATGGTGTTCAAAACATAGTTGTAATTTGTATACCTGATAATATTCTTAGGCCTTTATCTGTCCAAAAACAACGGATCATTCATAATCAATTAAAATGTATTTTCAGTGTCTTGATGATGGAAATGCCCATGGAAGATTGCAAGTCTGACTAAGAACGTAGAAGATATATTTATTTTGAAGCCAAATTTCACATTTTACGAGATTGTAAATTTTCAATATTGAAAACTGTACAAATAAATTTAGATTTTTACCCAGAAAAATTTGTTTAATAATAATAATTATAATAATAATAATAATAATAATAATAATAGTCAGCTAGGCTAATACCCAAGGCACCACCTTAGGCCTAAGTCATCAAGCGACTTTTGAAGCCTTTAAATTCAGGTGGCCGGGTTACACTGCGTAGGAGGGTGGGGCAAGCCTTGCAAGCCACGCGAGCCAAAAGCTCCCTACACTAACTATTACCGTTAACCTCAACAAGTTTTTATGGAAGGGGAAACCGAAGAGCTTGGGGGAAAACCCCTTAAACCAGTGGGGAGAGAACTTGCAAACTCAACGTAGAAGGAGTTGTTCCGAGTTTTCACCCAGTGCCACAAGGTAAGGGCTATGGTATAATAGGGTTAGGGCTAATCGTCTGAGCTAACTAGACTAATGATCGCTTCGAAGAATCCTTAAGAAACTAAACTTAAAATTCCGGTTTATTTTGAAAATGTCAAATAAATTTTATAAACGTTCGAATTGTAAATAAACTAAAGACCAGTAAACGCTCGAGTATCTTCTCTTGAAGATTAGTTCATCGAATGTTTTAGCTAGAGCTCTTGTTTTCCCTTTCTACATCTAATGTGTGGCTAAAAACTCAATAATGCCCGGTAATTTCGGTGCAATACGTAAAGTCCAAGGAAATACCAGTTCGAACTAAAACCATTTAGATTCAAGTCAATTAAGACGAAAATGTGTTCGACAAATAACAGTTAACAAAAACAAATATGTCGCCTACATTACCTTTCGTGACTTTGGATTTACCGGCGATGCTGGCAGATATATCGGAAAGCACATAAATGTACCGTGTTATTTAAGGTCAATTTGTTCAGTTTTGGCTAATTAAAGCAAATCATTTAGAATAACAGTGGCCGAGCTCTTGGTGCAGTAGTTTCTAGACCAATAATAACATAATAATGTAATACACTCGTTGCCTTACCGAAAATGTATATTTTGTTAATGATAATAAGTATGATGGCAACCCCTACAAGGTCTGCCAATCTGCTCCTCACCAAAAAATGTGGTCAAATAGTTTCTTTATAGCATTGGTCCCCATAACTCCTATGTCTTTGGAGTTCCCGGCCTTAACATGTGTGCAATAACTGGTGGCTTTACCGGGGAGTCGGGATCCGGCTCTTGTAACCCATAAGGGCGGTGGTGCACTGGGAGATGTTAGCTCTGATCAAGTGGTCCTATCTACACCTCCGCTGGAAACTGGGTTTCGGCTCAGACTAACGGAGGATTGGGTAGCCTGCTGTGGGGCGGCGGGTCTCCGTATGAGGCGCGTTGGTCCTGTTTCCCGGCTCATGGGGCACACCGGGATCTCCGGTGCCAGCTGTGCCGGGTTACGTGGCCCGTTGTATGCCTGCCGCTCCCCTTTAGGAGCTCTTTCTGAAGGGTGTGGCTCTCTACCTACGTAGGTAGGGTGTCGGCTGGAGCTTCTATAGATGGTCGCCCCATTGTTGTGCCTTTTGTCGGAATAAGTGGCTTGCGTCGAGGTTGAGACCATCAGTAGTAGGGTACTACTACCCATGCTGATGAGACCACCGGTGTAGTGGGCTGTTGATACGCTTGGAGCACAGGTATATACATTTCTGACCACATGTCTTCGTAGTTCCTATAACTAAAATAAAACATTTCTGACGTACATGTACTTAACAACGAAATTAAAAATTAACTTAAAGTTACTTTAAAAGTAGACCAATAATAATAATAAATATTTAAGTACAAATTTTTAAACATAATTTCATAATTATATTTTATTTTTATATTTCCTTTAAACTTTACATTAGAATTTTATCACAATTGTAATATCACTGATATATAATATATATCTGAACAAAGGTCCCGGTTTTTAAGCTACACATAAATGAAAATGAATCGTTGAAATATAAAAAAGTGATGTATAGCTTTCATGTATCTTCGATTAATAAATTATTATCATATATACTGAGCTCGCGCTGTTTCGTATTTTTATTGTCAGCGTTTATGCACACTCATAAAGTTTTTTTACTTCTATGTTTTAAATACAAGAAGTCATTGCCAGGGAATCTTTCTACAAAAATCAAAACTGCCAAAAAAAAATCATGATCCATCAAAAATTAAAATGCGCGTGTGCAGAAGAGTTTGCTATCGAAATATCAATAAAAGTAAAAAGGTATTTTAGGTCCACTTAAAGGGAATATAACCTGCAAAGCAATCTTTAAGGAAGACCCCTTCAATTTTTCAAATTTCCCTGTACAGTAGCGCCAAACATTTTTAAAGAGAAAGGCAAGAGCGGCTAGATTTGCAAACGTTGGTGTTCCACACCAAATACCTGAGGTTATATTCCCTTTAAGCATTTAGTTTATTATTTGACTGAAATACCGGATATAGCGTAACATACTTTTACTGTTACTACTTAAAAGTCATTATAAGTCGCTAGATGACATGCCTTGGGTATAAGCCTATAGCTGATTATTACAATCGATAGTTTGATATCTCGATATCCGCCCCTTCTCCACATGCGCATGCCATATTGGACGGATCAAATTTTTTTTGTCAATTTTAATTTTCAAACAATAGCCTTCCAAGAGTGTCAATACAACCATGCTCGAATTCAATTTCGTTGCGTTCTTTATAAAAAAAAGTTATATTTTTTAAACTTAATTTAAAAAGTCGAAAATGTATTTTTGGTTCATCGAGGGAGTGTTTCTTTCCTGGTTTACGTCACTCAGTTTGTTATACAATATTACTTCACTTTACTTCATTATAGACCTCAACTTTACCAAAGGTTTTGTTAACTGCCATAAACATCACGAAAAATTCAATCATTTTCTTTAAAAACGTGACATTTTGGTTAAAAAGTTGGAAATAATTGGCCAAATTGTCGATTTTATTTCGATCGAAATAATCTCTTCATTTGTAAAACATTTTTTATTAAATTCTGCTATATCTTTAAACAATTTTGAGCACGGCACCAACAAACATTTGTTACACTCCGATCACGCCGTCGGTAAAACCTTTGTGACGTTAAGACAAGCTCATTTTCGTTCGAAAACGATTTGCTTTGAGAACTAAATGCACCAGGAACTAAAGGGTATTATACATTTATATAACTTAAGCTGAAATATATATATTAAATCTTTAAACATAGTCTTTGCCTTCAACTCCTTTGTACCAAAGGCTCCTCCTCAATTTAATGACTAATGCCGTAGTCACGCACACTATGGCTAACGCAAATAAAGCTACCGATACATAAATAGAAACTAAATAGTAGTCGACCTTCTCGGGGTTTGGTTTGTCCTCAACGGGTTCTTCCACAAAAGCGTAAGCTACGTTGGATAGTTCTCCTTCGTTTTTCACCTCATCCTTAGCTACCACCGCGAAGTATAATACTTCGTCGAAGACGGGTGTTTCTGTTTCCGCCTCGCTTGGAGGGATGTCACTCTTTTTCAAGAAACGGACGCTTACAGTTTGTTTCCGTCCAGAAGGAAGTGGAATTAGCTGCCCTTTGAAGATATCTTCTTCCGTTACGAGCTTGCACTTCTCAAACGACACCCGTAAACTCTTGATGTCTTGAGACCAACGTAGCTCTAATGACGTCGCTATAAAGATAAAATTGTAAATTATTAGTTTCGTACCGAATCCATAATGACCATAACAAAACTGTAGAAAATGTCGTTGGCTCGAAGCATTTTATGCTTCAGAAAGTATTTGACAAATTTATTCAGAGTATATTCTAAAATCAATCGACATTTAAAGTTAAATATTTAATCTGCCCCTCAGTTTCTCTATTTAAGTGTTATACTTTGGTTTAATTAATAACCATACCGATAAAAATAAATATATAAAAAAATTAATTTAAAGTTTATTGTGATAACTGAGATGATGGAAATTATATTTTTCTTGTCGTAATAGGTCTTTCTATAAAGTAACATTGGCCTTATTGTTTTGATGTTGCTGCTGCGTCGCGGGTGACGTATCGATACAGTTTAACTACGAAAAGCCCTGGACATGAGAATAAATTGGACGAGGCACCCTGTTTTTAAGCATACACTGAATTTACTTCTACGTATTTCGTAACGAATGAGCTACATAAAAACGAGTTCAGCAAGCGTAGCTTATTTTATAGAAAGGCCTATTATGTACAAATTGAAGTACAAACTACCACGATAAAGTGTTGATCGTAGAATTTTGGAGCAAAACAAAGTATATCATTCAAAGAATGCTTATTAAAATGACATTATTTCAACATAAGTAACATAATATCAGTAGGTACGACAGTTGGCGTAAATTGCTATTAACCTAATTTTCGAAAGTTTAGTTTAGCATAGAGACCCCTAGTTTTTCATCCGTGCCAGCTGAAATACGTAATTCGCTTAGGCCGATATATATCTCACAAGGAGACGACCCGAAGTGTATCACACCGATTTTGTTCAAACTCTGAGGTTAGGTAGACCTTCATGTTATTTGAAAAATGAAAAACCCTAAAGGGAAATGTCTCCATACGCAACCATTTTGCCATGGAAACCAAAAATGTTTTGTACAACACAAAATGGTAATTTTCCTATTGAATATAACATGGGAATCTGACCAAGTTTAAAAAATTTAATCAATTTCGAACTTTTTCTTTATATTTTCTATTTTTAGCATTTTCAAAAATTTCGTTTTCTTTTTTTCAAATTGGTCAGATTCCCATGTTATATTCAATGGGAAAAATTCAATTTTGATTTGTTAAAAACATTTTTGGTTGCCATGGCAAAATGGTTGCCTATGGAGACATTTTCCTTCAGGGTTTTTCAAGTTACACGAAGGTCTACCAAAAACTCGAGTTTGAACAAAATTGGTGCGTTACACCTCGGGTTGTCTCCTTGCCAGTACTTTGCAAATGCCATTACCGAAGAAGATTGCCAGGAAACTAGCATTAAAATAAAAGATAGTGTCATACTTATAACTATCATGTTACTTATGCTTTAACCAATTGTAAATTTAACGAAGATATTTACCGTTTCCATCATTGTAGTTGTCTCCTGGAGAGGTCCACTCTAGCTGCACCACTTTTTCCTGAGGGCTCAGATGGGTTATACCAGAAACCAGGAGATCCGAAATCCTGGCTGGTGGAATGACGTCCCTGTCCAGCACTTTATAACCTTCCACTTTAAATACCCCCCCGTCGACTACCCTCTCAAAGTTATCCAAATAAAAGTTGTTTTCATCGTTGATGCTTTCCTCGCTATTCACACTTCGAGTTAATCTGGAACCTTTAGAAAAACGTCAAACATTAACATATCGGTGATTTGTCGTTAAAGAAATAATTTACGAAAATGTAAATTAAAATACTTTCAGCTTTAATAGATCCGCTTAAGCCCGCGCTTGGAAAAGCCTAGAGGCCACGCGAAGGGCTGTAGATGCGATTTAATCCGCACCTGTTTCACCCTTCACGTTCCCCTACGAGTTTCCGAGCGCTGCCTTACCATGTCTAATTGTCTATTAATAAAATAATCTTAAGTGAACTAAGGTCTTGTGAAAATTAAAAATACACTTAATTTCGCGCTATTTCATAAAATTTTCATATCATATGAAATAATTATTCTGATTTAAGCAAATTTAATTTTAGGTTTCGCTGATGAAGAAGGACCACAGCTCGAAATTTTCCTCAGTTTTACAATAAAGTATAACGTCTGATTAGTAGCAGTTTAAAAAAAAACGTTAAAAATTGAATTTTTTTTTACAAATTAGAATTAAACCCAAACTAAAAATTAAATTCTAAATAACAAATCTACAATGGTTTCACACTTAATTCTTAGAAACAAATCTACTCGGGTTGCAAGTTTTATGCTAATAAACAAATCTTATCTGGTTGCAAGAATTATTCTAATAAACAAATCTTCTCTGGTTGCAAGTTTTATGCTAATTAACAAATCTTCTCTGGTTGCAAGAATTATGCTAATAAACAAATCTTCTCTGGTTGCAAGAATTATTCTAATAAACAAATCTTCTCTGGTTGCAAGTTTTATGCTAATTAACAAATCTTCTCTGGTTGCAAGAATTATGCTAATAAACAAATCTTCTCTGGTTGCAAGAATTATTCTAATAAACAAATCTTCTCTGGTTGCAAGAATTATTCTAATAAACAAATCTTCTCTGGTTGTAAGAATTATTCTAATAAACAAATCTTCTCTGGTTGCAAGAATTATTCTAATAAACAAATCTTCTCTGGTTGCAAGAATTATTCTAATAAACAAATCTTCTCTGGTTGCAAGAATTATTCTAATAAACAAATCTTCTCTGGTTGCAAGAATTATTCTAATAAACAAATCTTCTCTGGTTGCAAGAATTATTCTAATAAACAAATCTTCTCTGGTTGCAAGTTTTATTATGATAAACAAATCTACTCTGGCTGCCAGAATAAATTTGAACAACAAGTATGTCATTGTTAAATCTGAATTCTAAAAAACCACTTTGTTAACCTATTTTCGTTGGAACGTACGTTTTTCAGGGAACTTGAGCGTGGCATCTCCTGCATTGACAACTTTAGCAACGACCGAATAGCGGCCGCTTCCAGAAAAACTGCTGAAGTATCCGGTGTAGATACCATCATTTTTGACAGAGTCTGGAGCTGCAGATAAAATAAAAAGTATTATATATTTTTTTGTATGTGAAAGACCTGGCTTTCAATTCCCTACAATATCATATTTTATTTTTTTAAACAAACATGAAAACTTTTAAATGCTCAATAATATTCTGCTTAATAAATTATACGGCACAATTTCGTTTCGGTTTCGTTTCAAAATCATAATATTTTTTTGTTTTTGAAGCTCCCTTAAAAACGATTAAGCGTAGAGTACTTAATCGTCTAAGAAATAGCTTAGGTGTTTTATTAAGATCAAAGAATGTCTTAATATTAAATTAATTGCATTTAGTAAAATATTACATTTATTTACTTCTTCGCATAAGCAAACAGTTTAAAAAAGTAGAGATCTGTTTGAGTGATAGAGTAATAAACTAAAGACCTTTTCACACGAGCGAACTTTTCAAATAAAAATGCTGAGTCAGCAAAAATGGATCATTGATCCATTTTTTTCTCGCGTACTTTTTTGGCTAATCAACTCATCGAACTTTTAGTCACACGAACCAACTAGTTGACTAAACTCAAGTTGACTCATCTAGTTCTATCAAATAGTTGACTCTTGTGAAAAGGCCTTTAATGACAACACGACTTCGATTTTGTTTTGGATATAAAGTATTTGAAATGACGGTGACAGTGAAATAGTAAATCTTTGACTTACTCGCTCCATCGTCTTTCAGTTGAACTTCAACTGGCGAGCCATTCGGTCTCGAAACGGTCGCGGTCACTTTCGCGTTGAGAACCGATATGTAGTCTTTCCTCACGTCAGCGTAAAGTGTCAAGCCCGCCGGGAATTTAATTTCGTGTTCGCTTTTCCAAGCTTTGACTCGAACTGGCTGAGACTGCGCGTCAGAAGGTGAAGATCGCACGAAAATATCTATTGGAGGTGGATTTGGCCTTAAACTGTTGACGACCACTTTCCAAATTCCACTCTAAAATTAAAGAAAAATTAAGCTCTTTCGTAAAACATTTTCGTAATCAGAAAAGATACGAAACAATTGTTCAAGGAAAGATAAAAGTGCATGTAGATATAATGTTAATACGTGAAAATTAACATCGGAACCCCAAAATTATTTATTTTATGTAAACTACTAAAATATGAATTCTAATTTTTTAATTTGAATATTTTTATTTCACGTCTTCGACTATAAAACCGAAAACGAGTCTGCTTATTCATGAACGCAATTGTAGCTTATTTAGACAAATATCGTGGTGGGGGAACCACGAAGATTAGGCAACACATTTGATGGTTTTAACAACTCTTTCGTAGAATGGAGTTAGCGCGTGAAAGGGGCTGAACCGAAAAACAAACGTTTGTCTGATGCAATCAAGCTAATGTTTGCTTAGAGAGAAAATTGGTCTGATATTTTTTGTGGAATTCCTAATATTATATTTAGCTAACTAGTCGAACTGGGTCATCACACTCTGACACTCAGCTCGCTTGTTTCAAGTTCTTGTTAATTTTATTAATTTCTATCAATAATTGATTTGCTCATCTTATGCGACCCATTTTATTTCATTAAGTATTTAGATGAAAAACATTTCCATAGTACACCAAGTAATCGATGTTTCTGAATTAAAAACCGATCTCCAAATACACATTTTTTCGTCAAGTGAAATACGCACTCTATATTAATTAAATAGTATTTATCTATCCAATCATATTTTTTAATTATTTTCATTTTATTAATTTTAGTAATAATTTAAGTGGCTTTGAACAGCCAACATTTCCTAATAAATCACCCAGGCAAGAAAGGTCACTCTATAAAAACGATAAGTTGTTTCATTTAATGAGTGGGGTTAATTGGAATGAGCAACACTCAAGCACTTATCGTCAAACAACAAATAAGAATAGTTAACTATTTCTTGGCAAAACAAACGACTAACCTCTGCGTTTGGAATGGAAAATTTGATCCACTGCACCATATTTTCCGATTGGTATAAGTCATCCTGCACTTTCTGGGTAATCTTTTCGCCACTCGGACTCACGAGAAACACTTCAAGTTGATTGATGTTCGGAGACATGACAGTAAATACCGTGTTGTTTCCAAGTTGTTTCTCGATATTAATTTCTCGAACAATGATTGAGGAATTGGAAATCAGTCTCTCATTCACAATCTGAAATTAGGCAGAAGTTATTGTTAAAAATAACCTGTTATTTATCCCCAGTGACGTTCAATCCCGCTTCTTGGTGGTCGAATTTCCCTTGGCGAATTTCTGGGTACCCTTTCCAGGGTGAGTGCCAAAAATAATTCGAAAAAAAACTTTCACAATTGGTTTATTTAGAATCTAAAACTACATTCCATCGCCAATCTCTAGATGACCTTTTAGTTGTAGGTCCCTAACCTTAGACTCAAACGAGAACAATGTTTGCTTAAAGCAACCCCTGATTGCTGCGCTGTGGTGACGGCATTCTGCAACTTGTCTACTCAAACAAAACTACTGGATAAATACTGAATCGAAACAAGAGTAGATATATTTCAAATCTCTACTACCCGAAATTCGTTTAACATTGAGTATGCCGTATCTCTTTTGTTGGTTTAAATCCTATTAAAGCTTATGCTACACTCTTAAAAAAGGGTTTATTTTCAAACCTTTAAGGGTTTTTTCTTGTCCCATATTTAACACCTTAACAGGTTTATAAAGGATGTTATTCTACACCTTAAAAAGCAGTTTTCCTGCTAGGGTGTTTATTTACACTGTTTGGGGTGCTTATGTCCTCCGTTTTGGTACCTTTGTTAACAGTTTGTGGTATAAAACTATTCCCTTCAGGGTTATAATCTACTCCCTCTAGGGTACAAGACTACTCCTTTTAGGGTACCAAACGACTCCCTTCAGGGTGTTACACTATCCACTTAAGGGTTCTATAATACTCCCTTTAAAGTTTTAAGCTACTCCCTTAAAGTTTCTAAACTACTGCCTTAAGGGTGCTACAATACTCCCTTTAAAGTGTTAAAATAATTTTTTAGGGTACTAAACTACTGCCTTAAGGGAGCTACACCCTTACCAGGTGTTAAATCACTCAATTTACGGGGTAATATAACACCCTTTATACACCTTTTCAAGTTTTTAATTTGGGACAATAAAAATCCCTTTAGGGCGTTTAAATTAACATTAAAGAGTGTTTTTTTACAGATATTACACCCTTAATATACCATTAAAAAAACCTTTTTTTAAGAGTGTACTTCGTTTACGCTTTATTTTGTGGGTCTCTTTAGTTTTTCATGTTATTCAGAGTCCTTACAACATTTCGACCAACTGTCTCAATCTACATTTTAATTTAGAATATTAATTATCAATATAAAGACACCGATTTTGGGTAACATCTAATTATAATTTATCTTTCATCAATAAATACTAAGGTTTTATTTGTTCTTCGGGTTCTTCCAAATAAATTCCACAATTTTATCTCGGAAATCTTAATTTTTTTTGTATTATAACGTGTTTTTCTTAATCTTATTATTTTAACTGCAAAAGTTCAAAGGAATTTAAGCACTATTTTCTATCTGAAATAACTTTCGATTTAGTCGACCCTAAAAGATTAAGTAGTTTAAGTAATTCTAAATTACGTATGTGTTAATATAATTTTAAGCAGATTGAAAAATATTACCCCAATCGTAGTGCAAGTTTCAATATTTATTATTTTCGCTCCTTTGAAAACGCACTAGTATTTCACTTACCGTCACTGGTTGAGTATCAATATCTGATTGCATCACAGTTTCTTCAAAAAAAGCCAAATCTAATGCCGAAGAGAAGTCAGTTGCGTCTGGGTTTGCGTATAAATATAGTTTCCCGCCTGTTGAAGACGTTAAATTTTCTAATTTCTCCGACGCTTTTCGTCCGAAGGCAATGGCGGACACGATCACTTTGTTCTCGAACAGACGCGGTAAGACCTCATCAATTTTTGGTAAGAGATTCTCTTCACCGTCAGTCACTAAAATTATTCTGCCGCCTTCGGCTGATTTTCCTCCGTCATTTAGTAACTAAAAAAATCCAGTTGGATTTAATCTTTTATAAAAATTCAAGTTGTGATGCCAGGATAGGATACGCAGGCTTAAGCTAACTTTTTTTATTTATATCAGAGCAAACACGTCAATTTTAAGCGACCCGAAATCGAGGTGTTGGACATTAGAAAAAACCCGGTAGAAAATGTGGGTAAGAATCCACAAAGGCATAATTTTAGGATTTCCTTCCCATAGACTTAATGTGGAAAATCCTAGAAAATAAATCCCGGATTTAGTTAAAAATCCAAAAATCCCGTAGCCCGAAAGAGCTCCCTTAAACTAACTATCTGTAAAAATTATAAAAGATTAAAATATTCCATTCTTTTGAGAAAAATATTAGCCATTCGTATCCTAATATCCTGACGTTGCCATTGGTCACAAGTTGCGTAATAAATGTAATGATGACTCCTTACTTTAACAGCTTCCATTAATCCTTTACCAATAGCGGTGTAGCCATTATCTTCTCTCTTTGGTAGAAGACTGACCAGTTTTTCTCGGTCCAAACGGGTTTTAATTTTAGTCATTTCAGCCAAGCGACGAGCGTCTGTACTGAATGAAACCACGCCGATTTCATTGTTATCCGGCATGCACGTCGTTTCTCGGATACAGCGTGATGAAGCGGATAACAGTAGCTTAATTGGTCGCCCCTAAAAAGAATAATTTGGTTTCGAAAAATTAATATCAATGCAAGTAAATGTAGCACACTTGTCGATGTTATAAACGTTAACAAGAATAATATAATCGATAACAAGAATAATATAATCGATAACAAGAAAATATAATCGATAACAAGAATAATATAATCGATAACAAGAAAATATAATCGATAACAAGAATAATATAATCTATAACAAAAATAATTTAATCGATAACAAGAATAATATAATCGATAACAAGAATAATATAATCGATAACAAGAAAATATAATCGATAACAAGAATAATATAATCTATAACAAAAATAATTTAATCGATAACAAGAATAATATAATCGATAACAAGAATAATATAATACGATAACAAGAATAATTTAATCGATAACAATAATAATATAATCGATAACAAGAATAATATAATACGATAACAAGAATAATATAATCGATAACAAGAATAATATAATCGATAACAAGAATAATATAATCGATAACAAGAATAATATAATCGATAACAAGAATAATATAATACGATAACAAGAATAATATAATCGATAACAATAATAATATAATCGATAACAAGAATAATATATAATCGATAACAAGAATAATATAATCGATAACAAGAATAATATAATCGATAACAAGAATAATATAATCGATAACAAGAATAATATAATCGATAACAAGAATAATATAATCGATAACAAGAATAATATAAATATTAATATTAATATAAAATCTCAAACAAAGTTGGGTTTCAAATTTAAAATGTATTTACACATTTACATAAATCCCAAAAGGACGAAAAATTAAAAATTAAAAACAATACTAGCCGATGATGATTGTGTAGGCTCGCTTTGAATGCTTTTCGTCGGCTGCCAAAGGATCTTCTCTTTTATTGAGTGTACACTATGTGACAGAAGGCATTGCCGAAATAAGTCTAATTCAAGACTAACCACGACTGCGGCCTCTTAAGGGGCATTCACACGCGACCAACTAGTTAATTACCCTATGGCTTCTTTCACATTATGCAACATTTGGGTGCTAATTTGGCGCAGTGTAAACACGGAAAGTTGGTTTTTTATTTCACAGAATGTACTTTGTTAGTAAAATATGTAAACTAAGGATAATTTCAGTGCTGACAAACTGACTAACAAAAGTTGTAAAAAGTGTATAAGGGGACTATAGCCAGCTAAAAAATAACCGCTTTCCAATTACCTTTTTTGTCATAGCAAGGAATAAAAAAATAATTATCAGCTATGCTAATACCCAACGCACCTCAGATATAGTATATTTTCGAATTACTTGACAATGTCAAAAACATGATAAATTAAAAACGCGACATCAAACATGATAAATTAAAAACGCGACTTCAAACATGATAAATTAAAAACGCGACATCAAACATGATAAATTTAAAACGCGACTTCAAACATGATAAATTAAAAACGCGACATCAATCATGATAAATTAAAAACGCGACTTCAAACATGATAAATTAAAAAAGCGACATAAAAAACTAGAAATTAAAAACGCGTCGTCAAAAACGAGAAATTAAAAACATCACTTCGCAAACGAGAAATTGAAAACGCATCGTTATAAACAATTATTATTAATGATAATCTAATACTTACTTTCATGCTGTTAGAAGTGTCTAGAACCCAAACAAATCGATTCTCATTGGATACCGAATTCCTTATGTAACGGAAAATTGGTTTAGTGTTCTGATTTTCTTCTCCCCTGCAAATAATGTTAGCATTTTGTTCAAAGATTGTTTAAGTTAGTTACTCCAATTAGTAAAGTGTCTGCTAGTATACAGAAATAATTTAAAAATTATTACGTCATTTCTATTTCAATTTAAGAAACTGTCTTACTGTATATCGATTTTCAGGTATTGAATTATGAATTTTCCAATATAAACGCTATTCACTGATTAAAAATTAAAATATCTATCGAGATTTTGAAAAAGTTTAATAATATTTAATCTCAACTGAACTTATGCATTTCATAGTGAATGGAAAATATATAAATGTGAAATTTTCCGAAATTTTCCTATACTTATTTTTAACTGTCTCTGTCATTTTACAAACTCAGACTCTTTATTTGATAATATTTGGCTACACTACTGATTTTAAGCTTAAATATTTAATTATTTTAGACTATTCTAACTTAACATTTGATATGCATATAGCATTTACTTTTTGCGGTACAATTTAAACTTACGAGTATTACAAAAACCGAATAAAGTTACAGAAAAAATATAACTTACGCAATCGCTCCTTTAAAATCATTGTGAATTTTAACGACATCCCACGTGCTCTGATATTTACATTCTGAATTGTGCCTATTGGGTGCTTCGTCATTGTGGAGTACACCAGAAGTGGACACTACATCTGACTCGCAAAAGTGAACTGCCTTTATTTATGGAATGGAAAAATTGGATTATTAGCAAAGGATTTGTTTAAGTGCGTTACTTACATAAAGATAATGAAAAAAAATTAACGTGTTTATACCAACTTAAAATATTATCCTACAGACAATTGTGAGGTTACGTTATTTGTAAAACTATATCTTTTGGTTTGAAATAATATAATCGTTTTTAAATAAAGATATTGCGCGTAAACGATAGATCCACAACCGAAGTTATATAAATGAAAGTTATATAAATTTAAAAGGTAAACGTTTAATGAAGTAGTTAAAAATTCGTGACTTACTTCCTTGAAATTTGCTGTAAACATTATTGATGCTTTTTCGTCGTTTAAAGAACTTGGTAAAACGGAGCAGTTCAATAATTCAGCTAAATTAACTTCGTGTTCGTTCAAATTTAATTTGCAATTGTCAGAAAAATCCGGAGATGATTCAATTGATTTCGTGCATCCGGTGGCTTGAATAATTCCAGACCCCTTTAATGAAAAGAAAATTCGTTTGACGCTTAGGATTAAAATGTTTCCTACTTATGACCACGTAGAAATTGCACGAAATCGTGTTGAAGTTTGGCAATATAAATTTTTTCTTGTATTATAAAGGAATTTAATGTGGGTTTTCATTGCAAGCTTATTAGCGTATCAATCTTTTTTCGAGTGTTAGTATGATTTGAAACCGACGTAATTCAGTCTGTCTAACACATCCAATTCCATGTGGAAACAAATCGTTTTATTTTAAAAGGCATTTAAGGGCCCTTGGTAAAAAGACTTTAAAGCAATGAACACGATTTTTACAAAAGTGTTCTTTGTTGGGGACTTACAAAAGTCCAATTTCCGACGTTGGTTAATTGTAAAACATTTTCTTCCATCGCAATAGCCTACAAAAATTATTTTCTTAAGAGCAAGTCTGCGATTCGAACGAACAATATGGTGTGACAATTTTTGAGATCTTGAATTTTCAATTCCTTTTATAACCACCCCTACTTTTTAAACCACTGCCACCATGATTACCCGTTAAGCTCAATACAGAACCCAAATTTTCAACCCTGATCAACTTGTAAAAATATACTTACACTTTCTCTGTAATATGTTGGATACATCTTATCATCCACGTGCCCAAATTCTTCAAAGACCCCGTAACGAAAATGAGACCATTCTTGCACAAGTCTGTTTTCTGAAAAATAAAAACAGCATGAAATGTACCAATCAAATTGAGCTTGTTTAATATTTAAGCGATCCAAAATAGGTATGCTACAAAATTAGATTCCTAAAAGAAATAACATTATTTTTTAAATTACGAAATATTTCCTCTCTGGGTGAAAGTACTGAACAAATTTTAATAATGCATAAAAGGAATAATTGGTCCTTTCATCTATTAATTTATATTTCAATTACCAAGTTAAAGTAGTTTAACTATATTTATACGGATTGGATGGATAAGCGATCCATCTAAATTCTAATTCCAATAGTTTATCTGGAGATAATGATACCCTCCGTTAAAATATAGTTTTAGGTGGATAAAGTAGCGAAACAGCAGCCAAGTTAAACTATGCTAGAGTAATGATAACATGAAATTTACCCGGGATCTCCTCGCTCCTGGCAAGAATTTCGCTTTTAGGATCCAGAATGTTAAACTATACTAGAGTAATGATAACATGAAATTTACCCGGGATCTCCTCGCTCCTGGCAAGAATTTCGCTTTTAGGATCCACAATGTATTCCGGGGTGTAGTGAATGTACTCCCCGCTGACCCCGCATCCTCCTGCTTGTAGCGTGTACGGCTCATTTCCATACTGCGGATTTTGTAAATCAATTCTGAAATGGGACTTGGAGAAGAAATCCCCGGACACGCTCTGGTAATGTGGTTTGTTCTTCCAGGTATTAGGAATGGCTATCGTGATCTCCTTAAAGTAGGCCATGTTCTTCGTTGCCTTGTATAAAACTTCAGAGGCGCTCGTTAAGATTTCCTGAAATAAATTTGTGTTAATTAGTTCCGCTTAACTTTTATATTAGTAAGGTATTTACTAACACTGCTAGAAATTATTTTTAACAATTATCAGTTAGACCAAAACCCTTGGCACCACCTTAGACCCAAGTCATCTAGTGAACTTTTATGCATATATAAACAGGTGGCCGGGTTACAAGGCGTAGGAGGGTGGTGGCAAGCCCTTCCTGTTACGCGAGTCAACAGCACCCTACACTAACTATAACCGCTAACCTCTCCAATTTCCTATGGAAATGGGAAACCGAAATTCCCTTTAACCAGTGGCGATAAAACTTGCAAACTCAACGCAAAAGGAGTAGCTCCGAGATTTCACCCAATGCTGGGATCGAACCTGGCTCCTCTTGCTCCGAGCCAAAAGCGCTAAACTGTAATTATATTTTTGATTTAATAAAAATACATGATCGTCAGACAAAGCTGGTCCCATAGAATTTAAAATAGCAATAAATAGAAGGAAAAAGACTGTATAGACTAAAAATAAGTTATCGTTCAAACTAAAACTTTCAAACTTTCGACTCGGAAGCTCAAATGTCCAATAGCTTGTAAACTTTTATTGTCTAACGTTCAGCAGCTATATATAATCTTAATTATAGTATATTTTTGTTTGTCAGATAAATTTAAGTCAATCTCATTCGATCGATTGTGATTATGACGGAAATTCAACTGGAGATTCCTTTTATTTTAATCACATGCTCCCAAAAATGGTTGATGACCATTACGTTACCTGTTTAAGGCATTTAAATTGCTATCTTACTTGGCCCCAAGGTGGTGTCTTGGGTAAGAGCTTAGCAGATTATTATAATTGTTATTTAATAATTGGCGCCTACTTATTTCAGATACCACTATATCGTTATTCAACAGAGATGAATTATTAGGGCCCATGATGATGGTGGTTTTTCTTTAAATTGCAGCAGGAAATTATACACTTAGAATGTCTAAAGATTAATTTTTATTGCGCTAGACGTGCACCTGGAAAAACTAACGGGGTTAGTGGCGTATTTTTGTCCGGCTAAAATCAATAAAATTAATTTAAGAAACCTCGATTCATTAACAGTGAAGGTCTGCGAAAATATGTTGCCGCCTGAAATCGTGCAATGACAAAGTGAAGTTCGATATCCTATTTTCGTTACGGTTTAATATTCAATCGTCACCGAGTTCAACGTAGCATTACGCAAGCTCAAGACCACCTGTTTCTAGGACAATAATCAAAGCGACCGTAGTTTTATTAAGTCCTTCCGAGTGTAGCAGAGGGGCACTGGTTTAATTTTTTCCAAGGAGACAAAGGGACAAGGTATCGAGTGGGTGGCTATTGGACCTTTTCGGGATTTGATACTCAAAGGTATTGCCATAACCCTTTTGCCTCGTGGGAGTTTGATCACCTACTCAGTCCATTTATGAAGAGGAGTAGAGTAGCTAGAGCTCTTGTCGCGTGGGCCGGTGCATAGGTTTTGCGGTTGTATATATTGTTAACTTCCTGGTTGCAGGAAACTCTCGCGACCTAAATATTTGGGACCTCTGTCAGCACTCAACCCTTGGAGATTTAAACCCAGAACACCAGCGACAAAGATTTTAATAATAATAATAATAATAATAATAATAACCAACTAGACTAATACCCAAGGCATCACCTCAGTCCTAAGTCATCAAGCGACTTTTGAAGCCATTAATTCAGGTGGCCGGGTTACAATGCGTAGGAGGGTGGTGGCAAGCCCTTCATGCGTTTCTGAACAATTTCGTCTTGTTTCATTTGAGAGACCGACTTTCAATCATTTAATAACAATTGACGGATTTAAATCAAATTATTTAAAATAAATATTTGATTTCAATCACATGTATTTCATTGGAAGAATGAAAAATATAGCAAAATGAAGGTTTTGGTAACCATTCCAAAACCAAGCAAATTCGAGAACAATAAATTTTTAAGAGTCAAGAATCCACCAGTTCGATTACTTGCATAAATCAAATAGGTAAAAGTTCAAATTATTAAAAGAAAATCAAAAGAATGGCCAGCCTGAATATTATTTAAAATAAAGTCAAACTAACTTTAATTAAGATTAAGGAAATATGAACACAACACTCAACGCTGGTAAGTATAAAATTACCCAAATCTAAAATAGGCATTGGAATTTTGATTATTATTACACGTATCAGTGAAAATGCACAGTGAATTACCTCTATTTTTTGAGTGATTGAATCATCTTCACGAACCCTTTTACCAATTGCTACCACAACACCAGAATAGCCCTTATTCTCGATAGAAATTGGAGACACTGATACCGTTAATCGAACGTTAACAAATACCAGCATAATAGCCAAGCACGGAACACTTCCTTTGTACATTTTGTTCGATGTTTCTGAAAATATAATACACGGTTTACTTCCATCAAAATATTTAAATAATTTCCTAACCGCATTTGGTATGATTTTCATTCTATTAACATCAGTGTATGGGTAAATGATTAGAATTGGTAAAAACTTAAAGAACATTAAAAATCTTCCAAAACCACGCTTACATTAGCATAAAAATGATAAAATATCAAAAAGTAATATAAAATCCACTATCACAGTTATATTTTTAGTTATAAAAGTTAATAAATATTGAATTTTTGTTCTAAATCGCGATTTCCATTGATTTTATCGGCATGAACCATACGCGACATAAATATTCGTAAAATAATTTTATCATCCGTCCTCAGAGCCTTTGAGAGCTTTCACTATTGTAGATAACTATACATTTTATTGGAGTAGTACACCTCGTGTATTCCGAATCGGGCCCCCGAGGCTGCACGGGCCCTGGTATGTTGCCTTCTTAGAAGCCAACACCTTAGGGAGTTTATTTAAGTTATATGGCTATGGATGCACCGATATGGGTACAGCCGATATATCGGCTATTCGTGGCCGATATATCTGCGGTAATATTGGACGATATATCGGCCAATATTAACAAAGTTATCTATCATAACAATAGTGTACATGATAAAAAACAGTTCAGTACAATGCCATATCATTTTATTAAAATTTTTAATGAAAAACGTTTGCAAGAGCATATCCGAATATAATTCTTTTCATTTTACGTGATACATATTTTCAATCACAAATCGAATATCGTTGCTTTTATTTGTTTACACTCGTAACCCCCTGTCTTAAATAAGGTATGATCTACCTTCTAAGTCTGGCGTCCGTGGCGCGGCCAAGCAAATAAAATATTATCGTTCGTTAGTTAATCAAGAATATTCTTATTTTAAATGTTTTTCAGAAAATATTTTTCTTATACCGGTATCCGCTATATAATATCGGTTTCGCTTAAGCAGATATTGGCCGATACCGATATTAGAAAAATAGGCTGCATCCCTAATTCCGACCATTTCTCAGAACTCAAAGATATATCATTTACACGCGTGATTATACCTGAAGCAAATTGAAATGATCAATAAATAAGTGCACTATTTTTCATGAGCTACAAATACACAGCGTTCTATTATAGGTGTGTTTAAAAAAGTCACGGCCAAAGTACTATGATTATTTGCTAATGCACTTTTAAGCATCACGTAATATCGTGTGGCCGGTCACTATCATGCTTAATAGGAAACCCACGAAAATTAAATCCAGATTAAATCATGATTAAATGGATGAAATAATAATAAATTGAATGAAATCACGATAAAATTATAAAATATTAAATGAGTATATCGTGATTGAAATGTTTAACTCAAGTATTGAATTTTTAAATCGTGATTCAAATGATAACCTCGATATTTGAATGATTAAATCGTGATTCAAATGATAACCTCGAGATTTGAATGATTAAATCGTGATTCAAATGATAACCTCGAGATTTGAATGATTAAATCGTGATTCCAATGATTAACTCGAGATTTGAATGATTAACGATACATCGACTCGAGTTTGAGAAGAAATTCAACAGTAACTTAATTAATTTGATCGTGATTAAAATTAATAAATCCTGACTAAGATTTTAATCATTGAATCTCGATTTTCTTTACACCCTAAACGATATTGAGCTGCACCTCGTGTAGAATTCAACTGTCGAAGAGATGCAATTTATTTCATTATGTTTTCGTGTCATTAATTCCAAATGAACAACAACGAATTTTGATCGTAATTAGATAATTCAAGGTTGGAAATTTATTTACTTAAAGGAGAACTGTCACCACCCTAAAATTGGTTAAGAACCATTTAAATGGATAGAGGACGTCCGAAAATTTGTATACAAAACATTTCAGGTTAATATTTCCAGTATTTAATTAATTATAAGCAACCAAATTTTGTGTTTTATCTCCCCCCCCCCGACTCGAGAATTTCAGAGCCGCTTGGTTGAACCTACCCGCAGCGCCATCTCGTGAACTAAATATTTTTTCCCCGGTTTTATCGTTTTTCGGTCGGAACTGTCGTCTGCTACGACATTCTCCTTGGCTTTTTAACCTAGTTATATTGGTAGATTGTATTTAATCGTTCTTTTAATACGCCTTACACGCCGCCCTTTCTCAAATTTTTACCGCTTCATTCTTTTGGCTCTGCACGTAGGTTTAACCGCGATTTCTGAAATTTTTGAAGCCGTTTGATGTAGGTTGCGGAAAAAGTAGCGTAACTTTTTAAATACTTTTCTAATAACTATAAAATTTCTGGGACATAATTATTAATATATTTTCTATCTTTCTGAAAAAAAACTCGTAAATTTTGGTTTTGGTGACTGTTGTCCTTTAAATGAAAATGCAAATGAAATACAAAAGATCGAGAATGAAAATATTCGCGGTAAAATTCGGCCATTTTGGAGATGACTACTTTCTTCAGCTTTGAGTAGACATAGGCTTGCGCAACCATAGACAATGGGTGCAGACGCGATAGATTTAAAAATAATGGAAAGTTAGTATAAAAAATTCAAAAATTATCTTGACTTATTCCAACTTAATCAGGTCCCTATTTTTTCTGTAAGGATGTGATTGTCTATTTGCTAGATTAATTTATTTAAAAAACTGTAAGTTTATAAAATTATAAAATACTGCAGCATTACTATTACAATTTATTAATTACATTATACAATAATTACAATAAATCCCAATAAAAATCCAAATAGTACATCTTAATGTATAATAAAACTTGAAACTTTGATTATAAAATGTTTTGACAACTAGTTTCGCCATTTCATTTGGTCGTATCAGACCTGATGATGCCCCAATGGTATCAAAATAATTTCAAAGCTTTATCATACATTAAATGGGTTTTATCATACATTAAGTGGTATTATTTTTATTTTTATTTGTATTTTTAATTTTTTTATTTATTTATTTTTGCCCGAATAAAATGGTGGAACTAGTCGTGAAAAATGTATCATTAAATTTTAAAGTTTATTACACATAAAGTAATATTATTTTATTTTCATTCCTATTAATTGAACTGACTGTGCGTCTTGTTTAATGAAATATTATTATTTTTTTTCATGAACAATGAGTCGGCAAAACGAAAAGCGGGAAAACTACGAAGTGAAGGTAGTTCAATTATTCGTTTGTGTATCATACAACAGTACGTGGGATGTGGTAATTATCGGTATTTCTTTAAGCTTGTAAATTAGCAGACAATGTTGGCGCCAAATTTTCATATACGGGAAAAAGGGTTAAAACAAATTACTATATCTACATGTAACTTAAAAAATCTACTTGAGCAGCAGGCTCCAGCAGCTGTACAAGTAGATTTTGCACTTTCTTTTAACAGATAAAATTTACAAAATTTGCTGTTGTATAAAAATATTACCACATGTTTACGTGAAAATATTTGTGAAACCACAAATATGATTCTACCTCTAATTAAAACTTTTATAAGTAAAGTTTATCAACTTGAGATAGTCTTCTAGACGAAAACAGATTCTCTGATTGCTGAATTTGAAGCCATATATAGGTTATTTGTATTCTAAATTAGAGGTTAATGACCTAATTATACCAATTCACTTCGAAGGTTTGTTTTTAAAAAAAATTATACTTTTTAACGGATTTGGTTTTTGCGTGTCATATTTTTTGTGTATTTTATTTTAAGGAAGTACAGATGGAGGTTCGTTCGTTTCGCAGAAGTACTTCCGAGGTCGTTACGTCCTAGCACGGCACAATAACATCATTTAAACTAAACCAACTGCATACATAAAGTGGACAAAGTGTTTTAATACATTAGTTTATTGGAAAATAGTTAATTTGTGAAGATTTGTTATAGATGATATTACAAATAATTGAATTGTACTCGATAACGTTTTGTTATTACTTAAGTTTTGACGTGATTTCCACGAATTACAGTTTGTTATCATAATCAGAGTTATTGTTTGTTTTTTTCTTATAGATTTATTTCATTTAAATTTGATTTTATTTTATTGAATTTTGAAGGTTTTACGCCTATTTTTATTGACAACTTCATTAATAATTTGAAAGCAGCGGTAATGTAATCTAAAATTAGATTATTCTTAAGAAACTTAAATAATTATTTCAAAAATAATTTTATTTGAGTTTGCTCTGAATCGACATTGCTAAAGAACCTACGTTCGTACATTTTCATAGATACATTTAAGTAAAATAGATAATTTAGAAATGATTTAAAAATCACTTAGTTTAAATAGCGATTTAAATCACAGATTAAAATCAATTCGATTTCTTAATAATAACGTTTCCTGGCTTCGAAATAAGTTTTAATAAAATTTATCTCTTTAAATATTATTTAAATATTGGATGGTTCAAAGTTCTGGCATTAAAAAATTAATCTATGTACTAAAAATAAATTGAAATTAAATTTTTTGATATTTTCAGTAATATGTATATCAGTGGAATTGGTAAGCTATAGCCCCAGATTCAAAATTAGCTCCCAAACCATCCAAAAACCTGATCGTTACAAATAACCAACAAATAATCTGCAAATGTGCTCTGAATAGATTTTAAATTATTACCAATTTAACATTATTAAACAAACCCCATTCCCATAAATGTATGCGAATTGGCAAATTATATGGGTTTTGAGTTTGATCGCCAAGTATCAAATTTATTCAAGCCATAATTAAAAGGGTTAGTCAAAATATGGCTTTGAGCCATTTCGAGAACACATATCATATTTTTGATTGTATAAAACAAAAAATAACTATTTTAGCAAAAATTTAAATTTGGATACTATACTTACGGAGAGCTTCAATTAGCGAAGGACTGAAATACTAAAGAAAACTACGACTAGAAAAAAATATTTTAACTTTTTGAGACCATCATTCTGAGGTACGTCGTAAAGAACGTTCTAGAAGGATAAACGATACGTTTCTAATCAGCGCCTCTATGCGGGAGATAAGTTCGAACCTCTACGCGGACCGTAAGACCGTTCTATTCTAGAATGCCTTTGTGTAACTGTTTACACATCGTTTCATTTTTTTTACTTTCATTCTTAAAACAAAAGAATTAAAGAATACACTTTCATCTACAAATAATCGTACACTGAATTTAGTGAAGTTTGGTGATTTAAGGCATGGGGTCCAATAAGTATTTTATTTTTAGCGCCCGTATTAGAGTTTAAACAATCTGTAGTTATTTTTAGAGATCTGTCGTGATAGTGTTATAGCTTGATTCAGCCGCGTTATAAGTTTTATTCAATATTTTAAAAGCGACTGTTAGCAGTTTTCCGATTGAGCTAAATTTAATCTCAGATAATAGTGTCATTAGACGTGTCAAGGCCAAGTGGCCGACAAAACCTAGTTTTGAATTAACCCATAGGGTCAGTCATACGAGATGGCAATCCTGAATCAGATAAACTTCGAGGTCGTGTCAAACACACGAGTTCAAGTTTATCGGAACCGATTTCCGTAAATATTTCCCAATTCAAATGAAATAGCCGTTTTAATCTATATTTTAACAGACATTAAAATAAATTAAATTAAGCCTCATGAATTTAACATTTCCGCGAACGAATGAGATTAAATCAATACCAAGTATTTTAAAATAATAATCATTATATTATATTATAATATAAAATACTGTCGACGACTATAGTTAATATATCGTTCTACGTAAAAATAAACGTTAATAATAAATATGAATATTAAATAACCCCTTTAATATTTAAATAACCTTTAAATTAAACCTCTCTAATCAACACCAATTATTTTAGTATAATAAATATGAATATAAACATAATAAGAATTTAATATAAGTTTATTAAGTAATTTCAAGTTTAAAATAGTAACAGTTTGTAAATAAGCTTAACTGTCTAGCAAAAATTATAATATATTAAGTCTATTAACCCGGCCACCTGTTTAAAGGTATTATAAGTCGCTAGATGACTTGGGCCTAAGGCGGTGACTTGGGTATTAGCCTAGCTGATTATTATTATTAGTACATCAATGGTTTATAAAGAAATTATCTGTATTTTCTAAGAAAAGTTAGAATATATAATAATAATAATAGGTAGTTATTAAAGCTTAAAATATCCATGAATCATAAATAAATGATCTGTGATTTCTAACAAAAGTAAAAATATATTAGAATAAGATTAAGATATTGCAAGTTTAAAATATTAATAGTTTGTAAAGGATATGTTCCCGATAACAAAATTAATAATATAAAAAGTGTATTCAGTTTTATAAAATTAAAAATTTCCATGGTTTGTAAAGGATATGTTCCCTATAACAAAATTAATATTATAAACAGAGTATTCAGTTTTATAAAATTAAAAATTTCCATGGTTTGTAAAGGATATGTTCCCGATAACAAAATTAATAATATAAAAAGTTTATTAAATTTGTAAATGATCTTTATACTCTAACAAAAATCACAATATAATACGTTTATGAAGCTTGTTCAAGTTGAAAATATCAATGGTCTGTAAATGGTCTGTAAATGGTCTTTACTCTCTAACAAAACTTGTAAATGAAAAAGAATCACTTACCGTTAATTGACGTTGTCTATTGGACGCCGCGGTAACGGTCGGAATGAAAATAACAAACTGGCGAAAAATATAAATCGCCGCGTGTAATCAGAATCATGGTGCCATCAATCGGAAACCGCTCCCACAACGGGAACCATCGACAGCGAGGCTCCAAAGAGCAAACACGACGAGAAATAAAAAAACACCTTGAAAGAAATCGGTCACAACAAATACTTGGATGCCGTTTCCTAGGTTTCAATATCCGCCGTTGAACGCCAAACCGAATGTACCGTTAAATGTGGACTTTGAATGGCGATAAAACTATTAGCGAGGCGTGACTCTATTCCGGTCGACAATTACACATTCGCCCCAAAGGTAAGTAGCGGAAGAGACACAGCCACAGTCGAGATAAAGTTACGCGCGCCACTACCAGTACGACTGCTCCGCGCCGAACGAAAGATTAAATCATGGTCAGAATTATGGAATTTATTTTCGACGGATTGTGTGTACTCACTCGCTTTGCTGCAGTTCGCTCTTCCGAGGTTTCGCGGTTACCCCTCCTTCTCCACCTACGCGTTACTTAATAGAAACAAGACTGCCACAGACCCTTACGGTTATATCATTAGCATCTCGAGTAACGTTATCAAATATAAGTATGACACTACGTATTATCCCGATGGCATTTTTTTAATGGTAGTCTGTTTCGCAATGATGACATAAACTTATTTTAATACTAGTCTTTGGAAGTTTTATCCCGTCGACAGCCAATTTAAAATATCAGCCAAGATTTCAACAGTAAAAATAACGTTTACTTTCACAAAATAATGAAAGATGATTGAATTTAAACTATTATAAATATCCCCACCGTTTCTAGAGATAGTTAATTTAGATTTTGAGACGTTAGCTCGTATTGATCGTCATAACACTTACGTAGAAAAGATTCTACCAACATAAAGAGTAAAGAGAGTGACGAATTTCCTAGTTCGATACATCCGTTTACGCAATCACTTCGCGTCAAACTATCATTAAGATCAAGCCTTTGGTGTCATACTTACGCGCGATTACGTTACTTACGCTATTCTGATAATCGGCGAATCGAGGGGAGCTTTTTCCATTGGTGAGTCAGATTCCTAGGCGTCTGAAATATGTCCGCGATTTCGAATTGAAAAGTTCATAATAGTTGGAGGGAATTACTCGATTGACATTTGATGGGTTTTAAGTGCCTTAAGACGAGTCCGGGTGCCGTTTAGAACAACGTTTCCTGTCGGGAACTCGGCGAGATTACTGACAATGCGCGCGTCTGGCTTTTATTACATTTAAGGCCAATTTGGAAGTACGGTGCAGACGTACGAAGCGAAGAGAAAATTGCGAGAGAAACCGCGCGAAAAGCGTTAAAATATTGCTCAAGAACCAAAACATAAAAATTCCGACGCGAACTCATTCTTGTAGGCCACTTAACAGGAAACGGGGACTGACCATAAATTCTGCGTCGGAAATTCCCATATTTGTTCTTCTACAAAGAAGCGCTTACGCATCCTCAAATTTCTAAGGAGTATTCAAATTTGTCGAAAGTTATCTCCACAATTTTATTTTTCTAATTCATGATTTTTTTCCCTTATTTTAGTCATTAGTGGGTATTCGAATATGGCTCGGTTACGAGCACTTAATCATCCAGGAAAAATCGTACGAGTACATTACGACTAATGTAATTAAAAATGAGAACGTGAGTCGAATTACTTTATTTAACTGTAACTAACAGGGAATTACTTCATTCATTATTGAATAACACGCACCGAGGGTAATTGTTATGGCGACTCAAATTGAAATATTTATAAAATGTGGTTTTAATAATTTAATTATAATAACTATTAAATCTATTATGGAAAAAAAATCAATTAATAATATGGATTAAAATCTTTTATTCGGGTTGAAAACTCCATATGTTTATCTGCGCTTAATACTTCCCAATAAAATATTTAAATGTTTTAATCCTTGCGTGTCACTCTTTTAAATATAATTAATTATTTTAATTATAATTGTGTTTTATAAAATAAGGTACATAATTATAGTGTCGCTGATAGAGAATATTTTAAAAGTAGCATAATCGGATGCAATTTCATTTAATAATGAATTAATTAGAAAAAGTGGCTTTACTATTTGGAACGTTTAGTGAACTTCACGAAGCAAATAATTATTTTATAATTTTTACAATTATTTTATTAGTTTCGTATGAAAAGTTAAAATACCTTATATTTATCAATTGCTATATAATATTTTAAAAAGTTGAGTGGATTCCACGAAGCCTTTAATTATAGCAAAAACAATTTTTATTGTAGTCCAAAAAGGTATACACAGTTTTAAATTTAATGTTAAATTTGATTTATATACCGGTACGGTTTTGTCGACTCTAATCGACTTCATATTTTACTGGTAACTTGTAAGTGAACTGACTAATAAAAGAGTCACGACAATGAAACAAAATACTTTTAATGTACGACAAAATGATAAAAAAGATCGTATTTTCAATATACCTAAAAATACGGTAATTTCTACCATTTTATCTTACAGTACTTTTGAATCATTACTTTAGAAAGCATTTTGGTAAAATGGAACAAAAGCACCGCCACTCCCTTTGCCCCCCTTTCTCGACCGCCCTTAAAGTACTTTTTAAGGATTTTCCAATGGTGCGAAAATTATTCCCAGCAAAGCATTATTTAAAAAGTTAATTAAAAAATGCCCAAAGACTATACCTTGGCGGCTGACGGCGCCGCGCACTCGTGTTGGATGAGGTAGGACGGATGACGTGGACGATTCTTTAAATTCCTAGATTTTAATACTTTTTGGATAACGTAGGACTGATGACGAAAAAGAAGAAGGCTGAAATGCAAAACAGTACTAACTTTTAAGGGTTGGGATTTTTCCCCGTATTTCAACGCATTTAAGGCTTTTTTAATCATACTATGTCATATTATATGTCTTCTGTGTGATGTTGACTTATACAACGTCGAATGTATTCTAAGTAATGGCGCCTGACGGCGCCGCGCACTTGCTTCGCTCGAGCGCTGGGGGCGCGCGGCGCCTCCCCAAATCCCATACTAAAGAAAGCTATGGGCCATCTATAACGCAACCTAGAGGACAGCACCAAGCCTGACGCATCAAGTATCGTCAACCCGATATTAATCCAACTAACCTAATAATATAAATAACCTAACCTATTTTCCCCACCAAAACCCCTAAAATTCGTTGAAATACCGCGAAAATACCTAAAATAGTAAGTTAGTAATGTTTTGCATGTCCACATTTTTCTCTTTAGTCATCAGCCCCACGTTATCCAAAACGCATTAAAATCTAGGAATTTAAAGAATCGTCCTAGGGAAAATTCACTGCAAAAGGCCAATGTTTAAAAATTCATATCTTTTTATTGCAACGCCAAACGTACTTGTCGGTGGTTCTCGTCTGTTTGGTAAGAACTAGAAATCGTCGCACTTGGGACACGTTATATCTTTCGCAATGAGGTTGAGGCTTTGCAGCCACTCGACTAATTTTAACGGATCCTTGGCCAGATCGTGGATTTCATACTGAGTAAATACTTCATTATTATACGTATATTGCGTTAAATAACGCTTTAAATCACTCTCCTCGTCGCCAGAATTAACAGAATTAGAATCTTCCGAACTTGCGGAACTACGCGAAGACCCGGTATCGGACATGGTTAGTGAAAAATGAATACGGTTTGGGAAATGTTTCTTTCCTACCTATATAGTAGCCCGCCGTCATTTTAATCCTTTAACAAAAGCTTTGTTTCGGGCACCGTCATTTTACTCCTCAGACCCCACGTCTACTACAGCAGCATATTTCGAAAATATTGCAGTCCTACTGGCTCCATTACCACTCCCAATAAATAAAGAAAGGCTGATTTTCGACCGGGAAAAAACGGCGCGACGGCGAGCTCTCTTCGCCGCGGAGTGAATTCTACGCCCCGAACCGTTCGGTTCGTACATCTTTAAATTAGAATATCTTTAAAATTAATTATTTTCGTCTTATAATTTTTGCACCATTAGAATATAATATCATAAAAATTAAAATTTGTTACCATGGTTTAAAATCTATTAATTAATAACAAGTCTTGAATCACGACTTCATGAAGTATCAGTCGTGATTCAAGACATTATTTAAGTAATATAATATCTCTCTAATTAGTAAATATTGGTCATAATAGAACCATGACTTTACAAAAATAAAATAAACCAAAATATCCCGCTAATAAATGAAGATCGTTCCCTTTTTGAAGCGTTTAATTTTCCTCGTTGAACTGTAGGTAAATACATTTTTCAAGTGGATTTTTAAGGTGAGTACTGTTCTGAAAGCTCGAGCAAAGACTGCTTGGGAACAAAAACAGAAAAGAATGTATCATTAATCATTTGCGAGTGACTGTTTTTCTGACTCTGAGGAAGGCCCCCTTTTTTGCAAATCCGCGAAGATTGCCAGTGATGGAATTTTTGAAATATTTGAGGTGAGCGTTGGAGTAGGAGAATAATACGCGAGAGATTCTTAGGGTGACTTCGCGTTTTACAGCTATTGGGTTACCGAACACGATTGCGCATTCCTAAACCAATCTGATGATTAATTTACAATTTCAGAAAATGTAGGGATTTCAATAAACGCGTGAAAGTGATATCAACCTTTTTTTAAAGAAGTATTGATCGATCATTTGCTTGTCTTTCTAAACTAAGCATAACCAAATCGAAAGAAAAAAATTCCGTATTGACTTACTAAATCTATTTCGAAATATTTTAAGTTAAGATTTCCGTACGTTTTTGTTAAAAATGAAAAATTCTTTAGAACAAAATGAATCTAAAATAACACGCATTTTAGCTTTTCCCGTTATCTCTTATTTATAAATATTTCAATGACTGGAAACTATTCATACAATATTTTTTGTACTGATTGAAGACAGTGCTCCGTGGAATAAATTTAACCCTATTTGCATAATACTTTCATAACTCACGATCGAACTTCGTCATTCTTAGTTGTATCGACTACCATAAGCCTAACATCAATTCTCTTAGCCGAGTAAGTTATAGTGTGATAAAATGAACTGCCTCTATCCTCAACTAGGTTTTCCCAAAAGTATTTAGTGCAATACTTCGTAAATACTCGATCTTTTTAAAACACTTAGCTTCGTTTAGCTTACAGGCTAGGAGCAGCCAACACAAGGAGGAGAACGCAGCTAGCCTTTAAACACGCTAACGCAGTGTTGTGTACAAATTTCATTGGACAAACCTTTACGCTGAACGTTATACCATAGACAAAGAATGTGTTAACCCGTTCTTCATCTATGGTTTTACGGGCAGGGGGAAGACCATTTCCGAATTTTCCCCTTCCGACGGCAGCAGGCGCTAAAGCGTCTAACCAATGAAAACTGTGTGCGAGAAAATGCACGACTTTTGACGGGTTGCGTTACCCTTGTGGGTTTTTTGCTCCTAGTGGCAGGTAACTCATAGAAACACACCCGTTGGCTCATCTTCGTTGTGGCAAATTATCAACGAATAATTAAGACGCTTTTAAAGTTAAAAATATACCACACGTTGGAAAATAATAAAGAAATATTTAATCATAACATTAACTTGACGATTATGTTCATAGCCATCACGTAACCTAAAATAGTTTTGCCAAAGGGAAAACGTCAACAGGATTTGGTTTACGCTTTCGCGTCAATTTTAGGTTTAATCTTACGCTTTGCTATTACCAAGGAAAATACTTTGACCTGGGGGATTCGAGATCTTTTGCTTATTTAAGGTGAAACCAATTGAAGGGTATGACTCCAAGACGACGTTAATTCATAGAAAATATAGAAGAGGATTAGCAACTCTAACTTTGACAAGGTCAGGGCCCCCAGAGGCACTATAAGTCCTATAAAATACTATAATTTTGATATTTTGCCCATTTCAAATCCCGCCACTGTTAAATTGCTAGATTTATCTATAGGATAAATTCCTAGATAAAGTCACTCTAGTCTACACTTTTGTTATTGTTAACATGGTTAGCTACTAGTATATTTTTGTGATGAAATGGTTCAAAAGTTTCTATTTTTCAAGTGAAAATCAAAGATTTATTTCACTAAATATAGATTTTGGTTTTTAAATGCATAAAGTTAGTAAATGAAATAGCATATTTTGTCCTATAAAATCCTATAATTTGAAAAAATAGTCCTATAAAGTCCTATATTTTTAGAAATATAATCCTATTTTTCCTATAAAAAATTTGAAGATTTTAGTGGGGGCCCTGCACGGCTTAAAAATGTGTCTTGATGTTTTAAGCTTGTTGTTTCAGATCGATAAATAGTTCAACAGCCCGGGTTAAATAACTAAAAATCAATAAATAAACCAAGTTGCTAAATGTTCATCTTTTATATGATTTACTGTTGTGATTTACCACATTTACCACGATACTATTGGTTAGTAGCGATGCAATGGACTATCTCGGTTCCGGATCCGGTTCTTCAATTTTCGCTTTATCGGTTCCGGTTCTCAAAATTTCGAACCGATCGGACCCGGTTCCTAAACGGTTCCAGTGTGTTCTAGTGTTAAATGATATGTAAAGCCAAAATGTCATTAAATACATCCAAATTATCATATACATTTATAATGTATAAAATAGTTACCTCCTAGAGAAGAATCGGCGAGTTCGCGTTCAAAATGAAATAGCTTTTATCGTTTAAGGTTTTCGTTTAGCGGTTTCCACAACCGCGGATTGTGCCGGATTCTAAGACAACATTTTGTGGACGAGCTTATTTTAACTTTCCCCAGGAATTGAGAATACGTAAGGGGTGTTTTTCTTTACTGTTTGTATGGTGCGAAACTAGAGATGGTTAGTTAGTCATACGGTTTTATTTCTCCTTTTTACTCTGGATAAGGATTGGCTTATATGAAAACAAATAATAGTAAGTTTATTTACTAAATTAGTAAATTTTCAATATGCGCGAGATGGTGGTAAAAAGTTATAGAACCGTTTAAAACTCGTTTATCATTATAAAAAATTCGGTTCCGGTTATCATTTATTAAGAAATATCGGATACGGTTATCAAATTTTTATATTATCGGTTCCGGTTCATGTTTCGGTTTTAATTTTTTTTACAAATATCGGATGCGGTTCCGGATACGGTTATAAAATTTTTATATTATCGGTTCCAGTTCCGGTTTCCGTTAAAATTTATTTACAAATATCGGATGCGGTTCCGGATACGGTTATCAAATTTTGATATTATCGGTTCTGGTTCAGGTATCGGTTTTTATTTTTTTTTCAAATATCGGATGCGGTTCCGGATACGGTTATCAAATTTTGATTTTATCGGTTCCGGTTCCGGTTCCGGTTTCTGCTAAAATTTATTTACAAATATCGGATGCGGTTCCAGATACGGTTATCAAATTTTGATATTATCGGTTCTGGTTCAGGTTTCAGTTTTAATTTTTTTTTCAAATATCGGATGCGGTTCCGGGTACGGCTATCAAATTTTTATATTATCGGTTCCGGTTCCGGTTTCTGTTAAAATTTATTTAGAAATATCGGGTGCGGTTCCGGATACGGTTATCAAATTTTGATATTATCGGTTCTGGTTCAGGTACCAGTTTTATTTTATTTTTTCAAATATCGGATGCGCTTCCGGATACGGTTATCAAATTTTTACATTATCGGTTCCAGTTCAGGTTTCGGTTTTATTTTTTTACAAATATCGGACGCGGTTCCGGACAGTGTTATCAAATTTTGATATTATCGGTTCCGGTTATAATTTGTTTACAAATATCGGACGCGGTTCCAGATATGGTTACAAAATTTTGATAATATCGGTTCCGGTTAATAGAATTTACCCGGTTCCTCTCGGTTCCGGTTATCCGTTGCATCCTTATTGGCTAGTTATGGCACACGTGATATGACGTCCAGTCTAAAATTTAAAATAGAGCGTAAAATATAAAATTAATTCTGATCGGCGCAGAAAGCGATTTGGCGCTTACGCTGTTTTATGAGCTCTCAATGCTATGAAAAGTAAGAAGTTTGAAGCCGAAGTGGAGAAAAACAAATCAGTTTCCCCTTCAATTGTGTTTTTACCCCTAAAAATCGACCCTGAAAACGAGGCTAAAATAACATATTACCACTGGAAATTCTGGCTATTTTAATTCCATTTTAATTTGTTTTTGTCTCGAAAATCTATTTGGTCCGAGTTTCGCGTTTTAATTTGGTTTTTCGAAGACTTGAGCCACGTTCACACTAGAGCCTAAAACCCAGTTTAGGTCGGTTTGAATGCCAGTTTTCACCGCCTACGATAATTCTTGGTTCACACGTGCGAAATCGCTTTACCCTGGTTCGCTTAACGCCATTTCAAATTAGGACTATAATTTTAAAATACTAAAATGTATCCCAAAACAATTATTTAATCATGTTTAATATACATATAGTAATATTATTTGACATAGTTTAGAATTTTATTACCATTATTTTGGAAAATACGAGCTATTTTATTTCCCCGCCTTGTCGTTTTGAAAGCGATTCTAAGCGAACTGACTTGGACGAGTTGCTTCCCGAACCAACACGATTTCTCACGTTGGTTTTAAAAACCAGTTATCTAAACGAAGCGAGTTTAGGGGTAAGTGTGAACGTAGCTCTATTGCACCGAGTAATTCGTAAGTTTTATCGTTACTATAAATTGATGAGGGTTTATTTTTTTGCCCCCTTTTTATTATGGACTTCTCTAACTTTTCGCGTATTTGAAGTGAGTAGGCTTACTTACGCCTAGGATGCCGAGACGAGGATAGAGCAAATTATTTAAAGTGAATAAAGGACAGAGCAAGGCGAAGGAGTCGTTACAAAGATCAAGCCTAGAGGCCGGGTAGTAGATAATCCGCCACTCAAAACCAATGGAGGCTTCTATAAATCATCTTCAAGGAAATTCCCAATATGTAATATTTCCGAGAACCAAGACCTGAAAGTTACTGTTTACATAGTGCTTGTTGTAATAATGGAAAATTTTCACGTTTACGATGTGCATCAATTGTTTAATTTTTACCAGGTAGCTTTTTCTTACTTAAATCCTTGGCAAAACACGACGTTCTGTTTACAGGTGAAAAGTTTCCATTATTTCAACAAGCAGTAACTTCCAGGTCCTGCCTTTCGGATCTTTACTTCAGGGTGATTTCCTTGAAAATCATTTATTTAAGAACCAATTACGGGTGCAAACGGACTAATTTCGGAATTTGACTCTTTTTTCGTATATAAATTAAAGATGAAGGTTCGATTCCTGTCCGAGGTGATGGGATATTTCTCAGTCACAAGGGTATGGAAACATTCGCGGAGGTATTGCTTGGTAAAAAATGTGTTTAATTCTTAATAAGATGACTTACGCTGATGAAAACCCTTATTCGCAATAGTGCTTAAACAAAAGCTTATTTACAACACGTCAAATAATAGAGTTCAGTTAATTAATAATAATTTTAAATGATAATAATTGCGATAACTGTTTCTGAAAAATATAAAGCCAGCCTATTGGAATACGTTATCCGCGGGAAAATATCGATCTACCTCTAACGTGGAGTCATCTAGCGCCGAGCAGGGTTGGCTGGTTTTATTCTCACAAACCAAGTGGTTATTTAATAAAATCTTAAGTCGAATTAAAGTTTCAATTAACGTACAGTCAAACATAGCTAATATAATTGATAATTATTTTTAAAGCAGTAGTTGAAATTAAACCAGGTTTAAATCTAAAAGCTAATTGTTTTTTTTTCGAGTCTTGGATCTTAGTTTTTAAATTTTGTGTATATTTTGAATAATAGTGAACAGAATTACCCGTTCTATTCTATTAAAGGAGCACTGGTTACATTTTTATGATGACTCACATCAGCGGGGTTTCATTCGGTGGCAGTTCGGGCTTAAACTATTCACCTAAAAAATGAGTAGATAAACAAATTAAAAAAAATTTTTAATTTCAAATTATAATTTTGATTTGACCTTTAAATAACTCAGTTTCTACGTATATTATAGATAGTTTAATTAAAGATTAATTTAAAAAATCAAATATTTATATTAAAAAATAAAACTGTATTCAATCAAAGTTTAGACGAATATTGAGAGTTTAAAAAACTTTAATGCTTCACATTAAATGAAACCACCAAATACAATTATACGAATGTTTTCTACAGACCAAGAGTTCAATAATCTGATCTAAATTTCAGAGAAAAGGCAATCGTTTCAGCATTGTTATACAGAATCAGATTATTCTATGACAACATTATTTCTCTATTTCGGATTTACGTTATTTTAAAGCTCTAAAGGAAGCGTGAAGAATTTTTTGGCAATTTGAAAAAATTAAATTAGTTATGACCAATAGTGTTTAGGACTTTCGACAACAGACCTTCAATTATACGTTAACCTTTCTTCGATCTTGTTAAAACGAGGCGGATCAGGTTTTGAGCATCTTACATAAGTTAGCGGTTGATATTGTTTCGATTTAACTTGATTACTCATCAATTTCAAAACAAGAATAAGCACGAGACAAAATGCAAATGATAGGAATACCAATACGGTTATTAGTATTGGCTTTGATTCTCTCAAAGAGTAGCTATTTACTTCAATTGACCTTGGATCGAAATGGTTCTTTTCGACAAAGGCGAAAGCGATATTTGAGAGCTCAGCGGCGTTGTTAGCTTCATCGACCGCAATTATGGCGAAATGGAACGCATCGACCTCTGGACCCTTGAAATACGTTTTATTGGCTTCGGTGGCTAAGGTCAAGCGGACGCTTACACTCTGCTTTTCTCCACCCAACGTTGGTGTCAAAGTTCCACTTAATAGTGATGTCTCGTTTATTTTGCGGCAATCAGAAAAAGATGAACGCAGCTTTTGAACGTGTTCCGAATACCGCAGCTCGAGTGAAGCAGCTAAAGATAATAGTGTTAGCAAAATAATTCGGTAGAAACAGTTAGAGTGGCCACATATCCTATCTTGTAATGTGGTTAAAAATTTCAAGTCTGTTTTTATAATGCCAAATTACCCAATTATTGCGCTTTGATAAATTTTAATTAGAACTAATATTTAAGCAATAGAAACAGAAGTTAAGGTTGGCCTTTGTTTAAAAAGAAGCGAACTACTTTTTACCGCGATCGAGGAAACGTTTTGATAAATTACACGGAAGAAGATATGAGGGACGGAATAGAATCGAAAACTTAAAAAAGGTTTTCTTTTCAAAAAGCTCGTGGCGCCATAGCTGACCGAAGACTAAGAATTTAGCCTTCTCTTTACAGGGCCGTAATGCTTCAACTTTAATATAAATTTGGTTAAAGTACTACCAACAATTTTAATTTGTTACTTTATGATATGTAAAAACAATTTAAATATTTTAAAAAATTAAACTTTAAAATTACTTAATTTTCAGTCTAACGTTTTTTCAACAAATTGGTCAATTATATTGTCATTATTTATGGGATTTTTGAACAATTCCTTTTCTTATTTATGGCTACCGGACGGACAATATATGTTGGGAAATTAGGCGTATTTTCATCTCATTCGTATAAACAGCTCATTCACGAATATGCCTTTTGACGTATTGGGTTATAAGATAACACGGGACTCACGAGTAAATTTATTTAAAAAATTTATTATTTTGTATTGGATATTTTTTAGATTAAAGAATTTTCTGTATTATGTTTAAATATACTTTGCTTATTGAAGCGTAGTTTATATGAGCATACAGGCCTGAAAATAAACTTAACATTCGAAGGCCCTAGTCAACAGTAGCGGCGCCAGCAAAAGGCCGGGAAAGGCCTGGCCCTACTTGAAGTTTTGGTAGGTGCCTCCAAAAGTCGTCTTAAGGGGCCTCCAAAATTGAATATATGGGCCTCTAAATTATTTAATATCAGAAAATTCTGTAATTTGTTTGCGAAACAATTTATTTATTAATTTTTCAATATTCAATGCGAGTGATTCGCTTAACGACACTGCTGTTTTTATTCCTTTCAAAGGTACGAGTCACTTTTCTTTGACAGTAGTTTACTTTTAAGTTTTAAGTGTTCTCGAGCGCTACTATATCCAAATTGTATCTTTAATTTTATCTTTACAAATAAATGGTGCTTTAACTTACTTTACTTAGTGTACCTACCTACATTCATTGTCGTAAAGTTGTAAGTTCTGATGTAAGGGATGTACATGCGAAGTACCGAAGGAATGAACATAAATTGCTAGACTGGAATTCAGTCGTAGAAATAAGTAAATAACCACTCATTTGTTAAGGGGGGGGGGGACTCGAAATGGTTGGCCTACCTCCCCAAAAATCCGGGCGCCGCTATTGCTAGTCAATTGACTATTTTGCCTAGGCCGAAACACGGCTTTGCCTATATATTTTAGGTTATAATCATAATAATCATTAGATATGATATGCAATTTCGAAATGCCTACCAGTTCCAACATTTAAATCGTCACCAGGAGAGGTCCAGCTTAAAATGATGACTTTGTCGATGGTGCTTACATGGAGGATGTGATCTACTTGCAAATCGCTGATTCTGGATGGAGGAGTGATATCGTTGTCCACCTCATCCCAATTCTCCACCTTGAACACTCCCCCATAAACGATTCTTTCAAACTTATCCAGAACTTCTTTATCCGCGCCATTGTCGTCTGAGTCATGCACGCTGCGCCCAGTTCTTCTTCGACCTTTTAAAATAAAATCAGCGAGTAATTTTGAATATAAAACTAAAACCAATTTAATATCCATACATCAATTAAAAACACAATTCAAATTCAAATCACTAAAAAATAAATTTTTAATTTTAATTTCAATATATGATTTTAAAAATGAAAACTAACTATTACGTTCGTATTTATACTCCAATTGAAAACATAATTGACTTTTAAACCGTAATAAGAAAGTCCAATTAGAAAAGGACCATCCAGTCTTAATAGTTTTTAGCGAATTGTTGAATAGGTTTCATTGACACTGCGTTGCCCAACTTGAAATAAATGTATTTTATACCGTAAAAGCTTACGTTTAATAAATTCCTTATATTTGGCATGCCCTTCGTTGGAAACTTTAGCTATGACGCCGTATCTTCCACTGCCAGAAAAACTAGTAAAATATGCCGAATATATTCCATCGTTTTCTACTTTGTCAGGAGCTGAATCAAAAATCAGAAAGGGTAAAAATTACACGTGTAATATTGTAGTCACGTGAAACCATTTTATTGATGTATATGCTTCCAAATTATAATTTTTCCCGTTTAGAATTTATTTTATAATATTTATTTAATTTTCAAAAATACTTTTGATTAAAGACTGATTAATTATAGTATCAGAGTTTTAAAAAGTATTTCTAAGATAGCGTTTCCCTTGTCGACGATAACAGGCAAAACAAATATTTTTATTTATCTTTCACTTAAAATGACAATGTTTTAGTGATTTAATAGTACATTCCCAATAAATATATTTACCACCATAAACGATAATATTATTACTATTTTGAGTTGATGGATATTAAGAGATTGGTTCCCCCATAACTGGTAAGGAAGCTTCATATATGCACATTTAAACTGCAAAATAATAACTGAACATCTTATAATAATCCATAATTTTACAAACTAATACCAATAATAGATTTAAAACAGACGATAATTTCATATTAAAATCTAATTAAGAATCTACAGCGAAGAGTAATTTTAGAAGGTCAATGGAGGAGCAAAAAACACCTCCAACTAACACAGCCTTCTAGATGCCCGGTTTCCTGCGTGTTCGGCCTAAAGGGATGCCTTAGTTATAAGGCTAGCTGTTTACACCATGAGAGAGAAACCCTGGGAAGCAGAAATAAAACCCCGAAAGAAACCAGAGCAGAGATCTGAACAGAAGAAAGCATAGTACACATTAAAATGCCCCAATTCGACTCGTTTTGCAATTCCCATCAAGTTAAGGAACTTTTTTTAAAGTGAAGCCCGGTTCCATCCCTCCTATCGCAGAGTCAAAGTAGCCTCATCCAGATATCACGAAGAAAACCTTTTCTAAACTCAATCTCGCGTTGATCGAAACTAGCCGAAGCCAAATAAAACCAAGCCGCAACTTAATCAATATTGAGTAGTATTAGTAATGTTGGTCCAAGATTTGCCTCCCCAACCCTCTAAATTGCGCTGTTTAATTGTTACACTCTCATACAAATGTTAGGAACCCCCAACAATAAAGATGAACCAAAGCTCGTCTATTCTATATGGTATTAAAACTCATTTTATTTTTGTGTTGATAATTTACATTCTCAAGCCCCCTTTTCATTTCAAGTGTATTAAATAAATAATCAAAATAAAAGCCAACCACAATAACATAATTAACGATGCTAGTTTATACATAAATGTCTTTAATATTTGGTCTCAATAAATAGTTGCAGTCGACTAGGAAAAACTTTTCGTAAGCATATAGCCTAAAGGAGGAATCCATACCTCTACTTGGAATGCTTATCCTGGCGTATCGCGTATGGTAAGATCACTCTGACGGCTTTGGCCCCTCCTACGAGAGAAAAAATCCCCTTTGCGCGCGCTCCCCTCTCACGTTGTTGTTTGTTAAGTTAACCCATACCAAAATAGGAGTCTTGTTTAAGAATGAAATAAGGATGCATTTGGATTACGTTTTATTTAACAAATAAGTAAGTCGGGGAAAATGTCGTAACCCATATTTATTTGTTACGTTTAAGTAAAACTTAATCAAGCCTTATGATAACCTAATCAAATTAATGTTTTTTGGACTTAATGTCCCACTCAAATAAGACTTAATTATCTTCTAAAAATGACTTATTTTGAGAGTACCAATTTCGTTTAGATGAAATTGAAAAATCGGTTAAATTAAGACTGCAATAATTGTAATTTTACGGTTAAATGCAGCTTGAAAAATAAAAACATGGAGACTCTTCAATTCGGTTTAATACTGCAGCCTTATTAACCACTAAAAACGAAAACAAATACTGGGTAAAATATTATTATTTTAAATATAAAATAGTTTTAAAATCGCATCGACAATACAAAGTTGTCATACATAAATTTGAGGCTCAAATAACACTAACTAAACTCTTATATTTGTTTGAGTTTTCCAGTTAAAATTCTGTTTAAATAAAGTTTTAATAAGTTTTAAATTAAATCTGTTATAAAAGTAAATTCAATTTCTGAAACATTAAGTTTTCAAAAACTTTAATCAGTTATGGGGCCCCTTTTATGTTTTAAAGCGAATATAATCCTCAATCAACCACTAAGAAGCACCGAAAATGTCAAGATTAAGGATTCGGGTCTCTGAAGTCGATTTGTCGGCCCCTAGTGAAATTAAAATAAGCTATAGCCTGCCAAACCTACCCACGGCACAGATACTGCCTTTAATTCGAGTAAAAAAAGGTGTAAATACCCTAGATCAAAATCATCATAAAACCTAAAATGTGCAGTGTAAGTTATCCTTATTTATAATAAAATTTGAGGCTCGCTCAAATAAGACCAATTTCATTCTTAAATAAGCCAGATTTTTAGTAAACATTTCGTTTTACTCAAGTCCTAAGTAACATTTAACACAGTACTGCCACAAAAGTATATTCAGTATTAAATAAATCAGAGAAGTTAAGTTTAATAATAGTTTTAAATTAGCTTTAAAAAAGGTCTAAATACCCTATATGAAAACTAAAATATTCAGTGTAAAATATCCTTATTTTAAACTTAAAGTAGTCAAATAAGACTTAAATAGCTATTAACTATGAATGTATTTTAGATTCTTTCCCGTTTAGATCAAGTGTAAAATAAGACTTAAACATAAATCTCAAAAGATAAGATCTAGAAGAGTCTTGAATTAGGTTTAAAAATGCAGCCTTAATAACAGAAAAGAAATAATAATAAGCAGTGTAAAAAATCCTTATTTAAACCTTAAAATATTCTTTATATAAGATTGGCAGTACATTGTTTATAAAACTAACTTTACGCTCAATTAATGAATTTAACTTATCAAAATGTTTCTCTTGGCACTTTCAACAAAATTTGTTAGTTACAGCAATTGTTCTTCATTTTATGCCTTATGATTTCCGTTATGCTCTAGTGGCGTAGACAAGGGGGGCTTCCACGTTCCAACCCCCTTTGGTCGTACCTTAGACTTTACTTAATGTCCACCGCCTTCTCGACCCCTCTGAACCTTTATAGAGTGTGAACCCCTCCTGGGCAGATTTCAGACTACGCGACTGTTACGCGTAAGTTCCAAAAATTAAAATTATATAATTTTTTATGAAAACAATATATTAATTAATTATTAATATAATTAATATGAAATTAATAAGCAAAACTAAAAAAAAATTTATTACTAATTTCCAGGAAGTTTTTGGATTACTTCGGAATGTTTTCTAGACTATTTGATGATGGATACTGAAAATATTGCTTTCTTGAAGTACGTAATTTTATCACTAACCCATTTTGTTATTAAATCACTTCCAAACGCCACAACCTATCCTTAATGTATAACGAAGAAATTTTCCCGGTTTTAAACGCTGAAAATAAACCATGCTATCCCACCGGTAAGTACAAAACACACTAACAACACGGTTACTTAAATCTAAATACCTACTACGATGTAAAAAATAACGGTTTCAATAGGGGTTTAATGCAATTTCGTAAACCGTTTTGTGGGTTAATTTAAACCATTTATGATTTATTAATTAAACGCTAAAATTGTAAGACCGAATCGGTTTTTGAACAACCTATAAAAAATTTCATAGTGGACTTAACAATTTCTTATTGGTATAAGTTAGCTCTAAATCGCGTAACAAATTAATTTCAAGAAAATATTATTTGAATGTTCATTCATATAAACGGCACCCCATACACAATTTGGTATAAAATCCAATTGTTTTTATTTAATACTTACGAATTCGATACATAAGAAGATCAACGTCTTGAAGAAAGTGGTCTTGTTGGCTCTAAGTCTACTGTAATGTTTATTCTAAATGAGTATCTAATTTTGTAGGAAAGAAAAGTGCTTTCAAGCTGACAACAAACTAATAATTAGAGAGATATTAAAATTAAATTACTGGTTAAATGAAGGCCATAATTGCTGTTATTTTTGCAGTTTTAATTGAGACTAAAATATGCATTATTTTGCAGTTTAATTTGAGATTACAATGTGCGTTATTTTTGCAGTTTAAATTGAGACTAACATGAATTATTTTTGCTGTTTAAGTTGAGACTAAAATATGTATTAGTTTGGATAAAATTTATACTAAAATTAATATTATATTTGCAGCTAGTAATAAGTTTAAAATAACCCTAGTAATATACGCTTAAGTTTAATCTTAAACAAGACTATATATTTAAAGGAGAAATATCAGACATAAATTAAACTGAAATTAACCGTTATTAGGAGTCTTAAATAGGACTCTCCCAGAGCTGAACTAAATCTAAAATAAGGATATGTATAATAATAATAATAATCAGCTCTTCTAATACACAAGGCACCACCTTAGGCCTAAGTCATCAAGCGACTATTTGGAACTGTGGCAGTTTCAAAAAGTGTTAGACAAGTTTTATTTTTCTAACTTGTTTGAAACTTAAACAAACCAAAATATAGCAATCTTAAATAAGTCTAGATTTTTACTCCAAATAAGAATGATATAACTCGGAAACCAGGATGTATTTGGGACTGTGGCAGCTTAAAAGGAGTCTGTTTTTATACTAAAAAATACAACTTCGTATTTACTACACAACGATACAAAAATCTGCCGCTATAAGCATTCCAAGTAGAGGTGTGGATTTCTGAGAGTTGCTATTATATCGATTTTACACAATCAATCAGCATTCTTTTTTATCCCCTTTGTTAATAGTTTTTACGAAAATCATCTTTTAAAAAATTATTTGAAGTTGTTAATTATTTTAATAAATTAGTCAGAAAAGTTAAAGGGCGGACGAAGTTTTCAATTCTAAAAATGGTCAATTTGAAGGTCAAGATCGCCTTTAACTAAAGATCGGCCGTTTTGGAACTCCCACTCTATATGTTTGTTTCCCTGTAAGCATTTAATTAACCTCGTTCCCCCAAGTTCGAAAATTGTAATACACGTTTTGAATTGAAGAAAGTAACTTACTCGCTCCGTTATCTTTCAACGTAATTTCAACGAGAGAACCATTTGGACGTGAAATATGAGCCGTAACTTTGGCGTTTATCACAGCAACGTATTCTCTCTTCACTTCAGCAAAAATAGTTAAACTCTTTGGATGTTGAATGGTGATGTCGCTTAGTTGGACGCGAACTCTGATGGGTTGGATTTTAGGGTTGTTCGGAAACGAACGGACGAAAATATCAACGGCCGGAAGAATCGGATTTCTGCTTTTAATAGTTAACTTCCATGTCCCAGGCTACAACAACAAGGAAATAAATAAAAATACTAGAATATGTAACCACAAGAAGTGCTTACTTATAAAAAAAAGAGAGATTTTCTGGTGTAATAGTGTTAGAAACTGACACCAGTGAATTTTAAGCCGAACACTCCAGAAGTTTGAACAACAACTTCGGGAGTCACGTAAACATTTCAGACGTTTTACTTTCCCGTTTTATACTTTGCAAAAATTGCAGTCGAATATTTAACAGGATTGTAGACCATTGGACCGAAATCCCATTCGTCCGAATGTACCATTTAACCGGATCCCAATCGACCGAAAACTGCGTTTTGCGCGGTTTTCATTCAATATAACATTAGTGATACAATTTTATATATCGTAGGATACGTGACGAGAGTATATCTAATTTGGACAAAACTATGTCTTAAATATTTATTATTTCATACCGATGGGTATTTTTAGACCTTTTCCCCTTGAAATTCGATATTTTCCGGGTTTAATTTTTGAAAATAACCTTGATAAGACCCGACGTGAAATAGTTGCCTACCATATCTAACCTAACCCAACCCAATCTAACCCAACCCAACCCAACCTAACCCAACCCAACCCAACCCAACCCAACCCAACCCAACCTGAACTAACCTACCCGAAGTGAAAACGAACCAGATTTAATTTTCCCGTTCAACCGAATCCCGCTATGTTGGGCTATAAACGAAAATACGTTTCGGTTCAATGGGATTTGATCGAACGGGATTCGGTCCAATAGTATACAACCATTTAACAGTCATATTTCGATCGAGCTACGTGACACGTAATATATTTAAATAAAATACTGATAATAATAATTTTCGATCTCAATAAATTGAGACACAGTTATGACAACTTTTTTTTATCTAGCAGCATACTTGTAAAAAGCATAAATACTTGTTTGAATTGAAATTCGCCTAGGCCTTGTACAATAAAGACTAATTTGGAGAAGTACGGTTATACAAAGAGATACTTTTGCAATACACTAGGGCAAAAGGAACGGCTTCAAGGAAATAACATAAGGAGATGGATACTTGACTCGTTGGCGATATAATAATAATAATAATCAGCTAGGCTAATACCCTAGGCCTAGGTCATCGAGCGACTTTTAAAACCAGCAATTCAGGTGTTCGGGTTACAATGCATAGGAGGGTGGTGGCAAGCCCTGCAAGCCACGCGAGCCAACAGCTCTCTACACTAACTATTACCGTTAAGCTCAACAAGTTTTTATGGAAGGGGAAGAGCTCTAGGGAAAACCCCTTAAACCAGTGGGGAGAGAACTTGCAAACTCAACGCAGAAGGAGTAGTTCCGAGTTTACACTCAGCTGGGATCGAACCACTCCGCCACCCCACCTTAAAATAAATATAAAAGTATGATTCTACACTGTAATGATAATAAATACGAACCTCGGCATCCGGTATTGAAAATCGAACCCATTGAACTGAGTTACTGAACTCTTCTTTGTTGGTATCAGATATTTCGGATCCATTTGGTCTCACGAGAACTACATCGATCATTTTGACGTTTGCAGTTTGAATTGTGAAAACGGTGCTCTTTCCAATTTGATTGTCTATATTTATCTCTTTGGTCAATATTTGACTATCGGATGTTAGTCGCTCATTGGCAATCTAAATAAAAAATTAAATTTAATAAAATTCTAGGTACCTACGTATCGGATACAAAACGTTCAATGAGTTAGCTCCAATCTTAGGGCAGAAGTGAAAACTAAAATCATCTCGGGGGGAAGGGGGGGATAAGACCATGAGTTAGCAAACAAGACGCAGAAATATATACACATAATGTTATAGAAACATTGATAAACTATTTGTTAGACTTATTTATCAGAGTCAGAATAGATATTTTGAGAAAATAAGATTCTGTTGTTAACAGGAAAAATATTTACAAGCCACTGCAAAATTACAATATCAGAAGAAAAGTTGGGGCTTATGCTTCGATAACCAGAAGGTTAAAAATATCAAAAAATCCGTTGGTAGAGTATGCAATGTGTAACTTTAAACTAGTGTAAAAATTATGCGAAGGAATGAAAAAACTCAACGCACTTAATAATGTATCTACCCTGGATTCTTTCTTCGCTTGAACTCCACGTAGCCGGTGTCATTAGACTTGCAACTGCGTTTGAAAACGGCGGCGTACTCGCCACAAGCCGAAACATGTCGCGCTTTTTTAGTTGAATTATTTTAATGATTAAAATATTTTAACAATAAATTAACCTTATAGTGTACTTTTAATCGTTGAGTTTTTTCATTTCTGCGCATACCGTTGGTAGATATTTAAAAATAATTTTTAATTTAAAAACCAATGTCTAGTTTATTACCGTGACAGGTTGGTTGTCCAATTCGATTTGTGTTGTTGTGGCTTCAAGAAAGGCATACTCCAAAGAATTTGCGAAAGTAAAACCATCCAAATTATTGAACAAATACAGCTCCCCTCCAGTAGAAGACGTCAGATTTTCCAGTTTCTCTGAAGCGTTATTACCGAATGCGATGGCGGATACGACAACATTTTGCTCGATTAGATCTGGTAGAACTTCGTCTATCTTCGGGTAGACGTTTTCTTCCCCATCCGTCAAAAGAACAATTTGACCTCCTTCGGGTGATTTTCCACCATTTTTAAAAACCTGATGACCACCAAAATATCAAATAAGAGTTAACTGTGAGTTCTACTTTGAAAGTAAACTAGAACATTCTTATGTACAGTATTATTTTGCACGGCCTAATTTCCGAAAATTTTGGCTCTACGCGTAAGCACATCTATATGAGCGTATTCATTATACATATACATACGCGTGTACCGATATAGATTTTAATTATAAAATTTAATAGGTAAAATGCTACAGAGACGGGTCTGAATCGAGGGGCTGATAACTATCCGTAATCGCTGTAAAAGCCTGTTTCTTTGACTGTACTAAAGTGATTACGTGATCGATTACCGATTATGTAACCGCCTCAGTGGTGCCCCCTTGTCTTGTTATGTAATATTTTTTGATTTTCATTCTATTTTATATTTTATGTAAAGTCCCCGAGTGTTCTAGGTTTTGCTTTATGTAAAGTCCCAGAGTTTGTTTTGAAATCGGGTAAGCGAAGTAAGTCTTTATGAATGTCCCCTCGGACTTTTCGTCAGTATGTTTTTAAGGTTAAGCTGACGTAACTAACGTAATATCGCTATAATATATTAGTTTCCTACGCAATAATTCTATTTTCATAAATGCTTATAATATTGAAATACCTAAATCTATCAAACGTTAGCTATTTTAAGTTGAAATTTAAGTTTAAGTCATGTATATAATAAAGGTTGGCCCCCTAGTAATTTCTAAAGTATAAAGTCCCTAAGGAACTATATGACCTGATGGCCCAAGATTAGAAATGTAATTTAAGTGTGATCCCCATTAAGTTTTAGTCAAATATTAAAGTTAAATGTAAAGTAATGCAGATTTCATTGTTAAGCCTAAGCCCCAAAGAATTAAATAGAATAGACAAGGAGGAGAGTTTTATTGTCAGTTTGAGAGAGCCCCACGCAAAAAACCTTGAAACTATCATAAACTTCTAAAAATAGTCATAAATCGTGCATCGGATCCCTCAGCAACAAGGCCAAGGTTACCAAAAACGCGATAGGATGAAAGGACCCCCAACTCCCCACCGACCTCAAATTCGTCAAGTCACGTAAACACCAAAAAAGCATAGTCAAAGGCATAACCACCCCCCTACGTACTATGGACCCAATGCCCAAAAAGGAGCACCATCATTAAGGAATGAGTGACAAGACCGAGGGTATAAAAAAGACCCCTCGAAACCAGAAGAGAACCCCAAAAGAGACTTGCAGGCGGAAGCTCTGCTCAGCCATGGCCCGACCCTTCACTTAGAAACTTCAAACTTTAAACCAAAACTTAGAAATGAAATCATTCATAATAACGACGTTCGGCGAGTCCCCAGACGTATCCAGCTACGAAAATCCAAATCCCAATAGAGCGAGAGACGTAAATCCAATCCAGAGTTTGAGAGTCCCGTTCAGGTCCGAAAGAGTTATCCCGACTCGCAGCAAATCCTTCTGCGTAGAGTTTGCAAGTTATCTCCCCACTGGTTTAAGGGGTTTTCCCCCGAAATTTTGGTTTCCCCTTCCATAAAAACTTGTTGAGGTTAACGGTAATAGTTAGTGTAGGGAGCTGTTGGTTCGAACGCGTGGCATGCAGGGCTTGTCACCACCCACCTACGCATTGTAACCCGGCCACCGCTTGATGACTTAGACATAAGGTGGTGCCTTGGGTATTAGCCAAGCTGATTAAGTCTTAAAGACTTCTGGGAGCCTACTTGCGTAATCCGAAAATCCCGTAACCCGGATCCCCGTAAGCCGAAGAGACTAAGCACAATCGTCAAATTCCAGAGAAAGAGACCCCAGCCTTCCATTGCAACTTCGAGTTAAGCGACGCATCGTGAATCAAGAGAGAAAGAGGGCTCTGGGATCCGCTGCCTGGATTCATCCCTTGCCGTTCGGGAACGTGCAACCCTTCCGCGTGCGTTTGAACGAAGTGTTGTGACTGTTTGTGCCTCTTCATCGGACTGTGAGAACGAGAGTCCCGCGCGAAAGAAGAGAATTAATCCCTCCTCTCCAAGACAAGCGAAGACACCAGACAAAAGGACAATTGATCAGTAGTAATTTCTCCTAAGTCCCCCCTAAAAATTCACCGGGTCAAGGTAACGAGTCAAGTAACGACCCCCACCATCAAACTGACAAAATTCGCCCCAAATCTAGAGTTTCCTCCTAATAACCAATACCGCGAGATAGCGTAGACCCCCTAGTAAAACCCACAATTTCCTGTGGAGTCCCGAAGAGATTACCAGACTAGAAAACCCCGGAAAGACGAGATAGTAAGTCCCGTTTAAAACCATAAGTCCCCTTGCCTTATTATATGTTATTTTATAATGTTGATTTTGTCCCCCTATTATTCTTAAGAGTGTATTATTAATAAAGAGAATTTTGATTGAGATCATACTGTTTTTCCGTCTGAGATTCCACAACCTCCCCTTTCCCTTTCCCTAACACCGGACTATTAACATCATTTGATTACTTGCCATCTAATCACCAAAACGCTCCGACCGGAGAGAGGTTATAATTAAGCACTACCAAAAGCTGTACTCGCTGAAATCGGTGTAAAGAATTTGAGGTAGGTTAGTCCCTCGCTCTGAATTATAAATTTAAAGGAATCAAAATTTACATAGAAATTTAGTGCTTTTTCAAACATTTATTAGGTTAAGAGGAAGGCTAATCACTCATGTATCTCACCTTAAGCTGCACTAAGGTATATATTATTTGTATATAAGGGGAATGACTAGGTTGATACGATTCGTAGCGTTTCTGCCAATCCACCTCACGCTCTGACAGTAAGCTCCTCCCATTGAATAGCAATAAAATCGACCCCGTATCTCATAGGTTCCCTAAGACTTCCCATTTTATTGAAACACACATTGATGACGTTTTTTCTTCCTTCGGCGTCATGTTAAGGACCAAAACTAGGCCGTGATGCCCGCTGTTCGTCTCAACAAAGCCATTCTCCCTAGTTATGAATACATACATTCTTGGTTAGACTTAGGAAATAAATTCGTCGAACTCTGCCGTAAACGATTAAGTTTTTTATTAAACCGTTGGCACTTGGCGCGTAACAGCAGGGACCAGGTAATAATAGGATTACTCTCGAGTTCTTCGGTTTTCTCTTTTTGTTGAGGTTAATTGTAATAATAGATGTAGAGAGCTGCTGGCTCGCGTGGCATGAAGGCCTTGCCACCACTAGACTTATAGGCATATAAATATGTATACTGTAACTGACTGTAGTGCCTTGGGTACTAGTTTAGCTGATTATAATTAAACCAACTTCTACTAATTTATAATTAAATTGGTTTCACGAGAGCGCTTACCTGAACCGCATCAACTAATCCTTTTCCAATGGCTGTGTAGCCCTTATCCTCGGATTGTGGAAGCAGTGTACTCAAATATTTTCTATCTTCCGAATTTTCAATTTTCGTTAAGTTTGACACAATGTTAGCGTAAGTGCTGAAAGTGACAATTCCAATTTCGTTTCCATCTGGAATACAAACTGGATCTTCAATGCATCTTGTAGTTGCTGTCAGCAAAATCTCCATAGGCTTTCCCTAAATTTCGGAAAAATAAGCAAAGGAAATTTAAACAGTTGAGTTTGTAAATAGTGAAGCATTAATTAATGATAATAGCCGAGTAATGGATGTTAGCCATTTATTATTCTGGTATGATCGTTGATGAATATTTAAATAAAAAGTACCTTCATGCTGTACGATGTGTCCAAAACCCACACAAATCGGTTTGATATAGTTTCAACCTTCTTTTTGACGTAAAGGTAGCGAAAGATTGGTGCTGTGTCTTGATCATCCGGAACCCTTTATTATAAATATAAATTTTTTGTAGCTTCATTAATTGCTTCTTTTCCCATTGGATAAAGTTTTTGGAATTTGGTATACCTTTAAACAATATGGCACGCCATCCCGGTCAAAATTAAAAAGAAAAAAAACGGAGTTTTTCGTTGAAAAAAAAAATTGGATATTTTTCCAAAAAAAAAATATTTTAAAATATAATTTTTGTTGAAAAAAAAAATAATTTTGAAAGAAAAAAAATAATTTCGAAAGAAAAAAAATTAATAATTTATTTCAATTACTAGTTAGATTATTTTGTGTTTAAAACATTTAAACTCAAAAAAGTTAATAAAAATACTTGGTACGTCTTAAATCAATTATTTAACGTTTATTTTGGAGTCTTATTGGTTTATTTACCTCGGTTAAAAGGTAATTTGACTTAAAAACCTTGGCGGGCATTTTTCTAATTGGAACCCTTCTCCTAATCCTAATGGTTCTCGAGATAAATTTTTAATGACCTTGAACTAATGTTTCAAGGTCATCATAAGTTACAAATTACGAACTCTCCCCCTCAGTTTAGAGTGTCACGACTATTTTGATCCGTTAGAGGGGGGAGTTCGTAATTTGTAACTTATGATGACCTTGAAACATTAGTTCAAGGTCATTAAAAATTTATCTCGAGAACCATTAGGATTAGGAGAATGGTTCCAATTAGAAAAATGCCCGCCAAGGTTTTTAAGTCAAATTACCTTTCACCTGAGGTAAATAAACCAATAAGACTCCAAAATAAACGTTAAATAATTGATTTAAGACGTACCAAGTATTTTTATTAACTTTTTTGAGTTTAAATGTTTTAAACACAAAATAATCTAACTAGTAATTGAAATAAATTGAATGGCCTTGAACTAATTAAGGTCATCATAAGTTACAAATTACGAACTCTCCCCCTCAGTTTAGAGTGTCACGACTATTTTGATCCGTTAGATCTGGTAGTTTTCGATTTATAAGCCCTTAAATGTCGTGTCATGATTGGAATATCACACACGACCTTATGGTTTTTGGTCTAACATTTCTCGGCTTCCCATTGGTCAAATTAGATCGGGTCAAAGCTGGTTAGACTTAAAATTAAACGTAGAACACATTTCTAATTGGAACCATTCTTCTAATCCTGACGGTTCTCGACGTAAAATTTGAATGACCTTGAAGACCTGGTTCAAGGTCATTGAAATTTTCATTGTCATTTGTCCCCCTGCACCCTCTATGTAACCTGCAAATTTCAAATTCTTAAATAAAACACATTTTGAGTAATTGCCTCTGTATCGATTTTTAGTTAACACCCTGTATATTAATATCGAGCTTCTTTAGGTTTCGTCGAAAGGGAGCGGTGTACAAAAATATGCATTGAATTCACAATCAAAATAATCCCATGACAGTATTAGTAGTCCCTGCAAGCGTAAAGTAGAGCCATCTATGTGTGGTATATGCAAAAAAAATAAAAATTTTCTTTCAAAATTATTAATTTTTTTCTTTCAAAATTATAATTTTTTTCTTTCAAAATAATTTTTTTTTCTATCAAAATTATTTTTTTTTCTTTCAAAATTTTTTTTCAACAAAAATTATATTTTAAAATATTTTTTTTTTTGGAAAAATATCAATTTTTTTTTCAACGAAAAACTCCGTTTTTTTTCTTTTTAATTTTGTTTTAATAAAACAACCCACCCACAAATTCAGCTATACATACTTGCCTTTGAATATGAATAAAATCTTGATGATGTGAGACCACATCCCAGGCACTTCGGCCATTGCACTCATCGTTTTGTCTATTTGGAGCATCTTCGTTATGTTTCCTCCCTTTATCAGAGCTATCACTACTACAATAGTGCACGACCTACATATTAATTACAAATATATTAAATACATTGTATACATGACAAAAAAAAACAATTTAAATTATGTTCCTTTAATTTCAAACCTATCAAACTGAACATCAAATCAAATCGATAAAGAAAATCTGTATAATTTAAAATAGTAGTACTAAAGTTATCAAACCTTCTTGTTTATGACTAGATGTAGAAATTACATTTTTACGGTACACACCGCTCTAAGCTTTGATTTCCAAAAGCTCCATTTTGTAAAATATCTGTTATAGCATAAGCCTATCAACCCTAAGTTTGAATCGAAAGGCAGTGTTGGTTCAAGCAAACGACTGGCGGAAAAGAGAAACGTAACGCGTCCCGCAATGCATGATGCCAGCGGCTTTGGTAAGAGAGAGGTGCATAGAGAGAAAGGGGGAAGGAAGAAGCTTCAATTTATCTCTACTGGTGCCGATACTATCGCCTGATTTCTTCTTTTTCGCCCGTCCAGTGGTGGTACAAAGGGCGCTATGCGCGTTTCAAACTTAGAGGTTATAGGCTTATGGTTATAGTGTATATTTACGCTTCTAGCATTGTTTTAAATAAACATAAACTTATTGAAAATTTTAAATATTAAATAGATAATTGAATAAATCTTACAACGGGCATAGTGTAATCTAAAAAGGATTTAATTGAGTGTTTAATAAAAAACAGAAATCTAGTTCAGCATTTCACATTTAAATTTCGTTGTAATTATCGATTTTAATTTATAAATATTTATCTTTGAAAAAGTACCTCTGGAATGCGAGCTGTGTACATAATCGATGCGTAAACTTTATCTTCTTCTTCTTCGAATTGACTTGGAATGGCCGTACAGTTTATCAAATCTGACAAGATTATTTTTCCTTCCGTTGGGTTTACTTTACAAATTGGTGAAAAGTCGAATGAACTTGGAATTGACTTGACACAGCCGGTTGCAGCATTACCATTTAGATCCTAAAAGTTAGTTTTATCGAAAGTCTAAATTAATTAAAAACACACATGGTTTACTCATTTGAGTGTAAATAACCAATTTTTGTTAATTTTACAATATTAATGAATAGTCCTCAAAAAAAACCAATTGAAAGGGTATAAGAACCAAGTTTATAATTAAATTTAAGTAAATTATAAATACACTTACATACACTGTCATAATAAAACGTTGGGTACTTTTTGCTCCCCACATATCCGAATTCATCGAAAACACCGTAACGAAATTTAGACCATTCTTGAATTATTCTATATTCTGAAGAAAAAAGATGGATTTTGGAATTACAATAATTTTTAACCTTAGATTCGGTTATGAAAATATGGTTTGACTAGCTAGAAACGCTATTATTGCTTAATAAGTGCTCATTGATGCTGCTAAAATTTCTATGTTTGTCCTCAAAATGAAGTACCGAATTAGTTTCTGTACCTGGTATTTCGCCTTCTCGAAAAATCTCTTGACTAACTGGATTTTTGATATAATCCGGCGTCAAATGAATGTAATCGAAGGTACCAGTCTGACCGCAAGTTCCAGTTTGCAGAGTATAAGGTTCACTTCCATATTGAGGGTTTTCCACGTCTATTCGGAAATGCGCTTTTTGAAAAAGATCTTCGGTGGTGTTTTCATATTTCGATTTATACTTCCAGGTGTTCGGAATGACTATTTGGATTTCTTTGAAATAGCCCCTGTGTTCAGTTGCCTCGAACAATACTTCGGAAGCGGCATAAAACATTTTCTGAGTAAGAAAATAAATTGCTAATGAATTAGAATAACCAAATGTTAAAAGATTCGTAGGTCTGTTTTCAGGTAAAAGAGCCAGAATCTTTCATGGTTTTGTCCTGTAAAAACGTAACTAGCGTGTGCACAAATAGACCAGTAAAGAAAACCGCTTTCCATTTAAAATATTTTAAACGAACTTTCGAGGGAATTGTGGGTAGGAAAGGAGAACCTGATTGGCTATTACGGGAGTCTGGGCATATTCTATATTATCCTACTTGTACGGCGGTTCAGTGTTACACATCTTAAACTAATTATTAGTTTAAATTATTAAAACTGTTTGGAAATAAGAAAAAAGTAGATCTTAAAGAAGAACTTAACAACTAGGAAAAAAGGTATTATAATATTCAAATCTAATTTCAAAAATGTTTTTCGGACAAAGCTTTATGTATCTTTCAATGTAGGTCTGCTTTGAATTTGATTTTTAATGACGATTTAAGTTTACCAAAAGGTAAGCTTCTACAACCTTTAACGCAATACTTTGAACCACCGTGACACTCATTTAACAAGATTAATTTAAATAATTATATTTAATTATTACAAAAAATGACAACATAAGCAGCCAACGTTCGTAGACCAATGAAAAAAGGTTGACAGTTGTAGAAATCAGCCGTAAGATGTCGCTACCATCACAAATATCACGTGACTTGGTTGGATAACCCCATTTTCTTCCCCGTTTTTTAAAAAACTTCCACGTTAAAATTAAAGATAAACTGGCATACAATTTATTTACCCGTCTATAGCGTCGGAAGACAATTGCTTTAAAACTGGGCGGATTTGATTGCGTTTAGAGGGAGGAGCTTACTCCTCGAACATGAGGGTGATTGGGGGAAAACGTTATACGTTTGTATAACATTATAAACCAAATATTCATCAAAAATCATAATTATTTAACGAGAAAGAAATGGATAAAAATAACATGCCTAGCTACTAGTTGACTAAATCCTGAGTGTATCAATGTGAAAGTAAGTAATTAATGTTATTTCTAAAAAGTGTCGTAGTCAGGATGTTAGTTCCAGGTGGGTGGGGGGCCCATGCGTTTCGCTCCCCACTAGCTACGCCACTGCTTTCTATACAAGATAACTTTATCAGGGTGATCCCAGCAAGTTCAAAAATTATTATTGGAAAAATAAAAAGTTTGTGGTCGATTTATTAGATATATTTCGGGAAAAAAGGAAATTTTAAGAAAAATTTGATTAAAATAACGCGAAACATAGGTTGCAAGTATTTATGAAGGGTAAATCAATGGTTTTTAAAGGGAATTTGGTTAAATAATTTCTAATATTTTTTTAAATGCATTCTAATTATGTAGATTTTGATACCAAAAGACGTAATAATCCTAATTGCAACAGGTAAAGCCCGAAAAATTACCGAAATATAGGAAAAAAAAAGGAAAATAGTTTTAGGAACACATTGAAAATATAGGAAAAATTATAATTTATAAGAGGTGTGGTCACTCTGCTTTATTCGAACCTTTAAATTTATGTAGGGTACTTCACTGTATATGCTTTGTTTTAGCTAAAAGATTTCCGAATTTATATTGTTGTGTAAATCCAATTGAAAAAATAAACCACGAATTGAAATCACGCTCCCGAGATAGACTTATTTTGTGCATCTCAATGCACGTCTCACATTTCATCATCTCACCGAAAAACTTTTGTTCAACTTTAATCAAGCTAAAATTGGAATTAAAATTGATTAAGCCATTTCATTTAAAATTGGGTGTCAATCAACTCTCTCGTAAGATACGTTTACGATTTATATACAGGGTCTTTTTTTTTTGCTCGGAAAAGTGTTTTTTTTCAAAAACTATTTATAGTACCGATTTCAAATTTGGAAGGTCAATTCTCTATACCGGGGGACATCAGTTTGAGAAATTTGAGCGTTTTCGGTAATGTTTTTCACCAATTTTGAAAAATTATTTTTCGACCACTAGGTGCGAGATAAAAAATTTCTATTATAAAGTTGTAGGCCATCATCGAAAACCCTTAAAAATTGTTCACTCGACGAAAAACAATTTATTTATCAGTGAAAATTCGAGCTTGAAAAATTTACAAGTTGGTGAAGCCAAATTACGATTGTTTGAAACGATAATTGAAACCGAATTACCTAATCCAGTTGAAACTTTGGTTAAAAAAACGACCGGATTTAAAAAACACGAGGCTATAGGTCAATCCTAAACATGCATTGGGTATTTAAAGGAAAACTTTGGGAGATTATTATCAGTGTTTGATAATATTTCGAACAATGCCTCGTTATTCAGTAGCTGAGCGTACCGAGATAGTTGCCATTTACTATGGAGAAGCAGCGCAAAACCTTAGAAGAGTGAGTGAAATCTTCGCAGAAAGACATCCAAATGGAGCACCATCTGTAAATACAGTAAGACGAGCAATTCACGATTTCAATCAATTTGGTAACTTGCAACCTAGGTTTCGCGGATTGGGTCAACCGGATTTAGACTTCGAGAACAATGTACTCGCGTACTTTGTGGCATATCCTCGTCACAGTTGCGCTAACGCCGCTGCTGATTTGGGTTGTTCTGCAAATCGTGTGTGGAAAATTCTTCGTAAGAATCGCTATCACCCATACAGAGCTACGCTCCACCAAGGACTAATTGACGGAGACCATCAAAGACGTTATGAATTTAGCAACTGGTTACTAAATGCTGTCCAAGAAGATAGACAATTTTTGCGCCATGTTTTGTTCTCCGACGAAGCGTCATTTTCTAGAGATGGGCCCATTAATCATCAAAACAGCCATCTTTGGTCTGACATCCACCCACATTGGGGTTTTGAATATCATCACCAGGTTCAATTTGAACGGGTCAATGTTTGGGTTGGACTTGTTGGAAACCGTTTGATTGGTCCCTTTTTCCTGCCGACGAACCTCAACGGCCAAAGGTATTTACATTTTCTACAGAACGAACTGAGTGACGCAATCGACGACCTTCCATTGGCTGAAAGACGTCAGTTGTGGTTTCAGCAAGATGGCGCCCCTCCGCATTTTTCCCGGCAAGTAACTGAGCACCTCAACAACGAGTTTCCTGAAAGGTGGATAGGGAGAAATGGTCCAGTGCATTGGCCAGCAAGGTCACCTGACCTAACACCGCTGGATTATTTTCTCTGGGGATTCGTTAAAGCAAAGGTATACGCCACGCCCATTGAAACTAGGGAGGAACTCATTAGACGAATAATCAGTGCTTGCCGAGACGTCACACCAGAAATGGTAGAGAAAGCGTTTGAGAACTTAATTGTCCGCGCACAAACCTGTGTTGCAGCCAATGGTGATATTATTGAAAATGTTTTGTAAAAATTTATGTGAATAAAATATCTGCATTTAAAAACCAAACGTGTACATTTTTTCAAGTGTGAAAACTCTACTACGTTTGTATTAGACTTGTTCCCTTTTCAATTATCGTTTCAAACAACCGTAATTTGGCTTCACCAACTTGTAAATTTTTCAAGCTCGAATTTTCACTGATAAATAAGTTGTTTTTCGTCGAGTGAACAATTTTTAAGGGTTTTCGATGACGGCCTACAACTTTATAATAGAAATTTTTTATCTCGCACCTAGTGGTCGAAAAATAATTTTTCAAAATTGGTGAAAAACATTACCGAAAACGCTCAAATTTCTCAAACTGATGTCCCCCGGTATAGAGAATTGACCTTCAAAATTTGAAATCGGTACTATAAATAGTTTTTGAAAAAAAACACTTTTCCGAGCAAAAAAAAAGACCCTGTATATATTTACGATTTATATATATATTCACGATTAAATTTAATCTGAATTGTATTTTAGGTCTATTCAAAGTTACTCACTCGCCCCAATATAGCAGACTCCTATTTAGAATTTACAATTATGTTTACTGTGTTGTGATAAGCATTAATTATATAAAAGCAATATTTAATATCGGTTAAATTATCAGCATGGATGTTATAAGTCATATTACCTCAATATTTTCTGTTATAATGTCTTCTTCGGGAACATTTTTATTAATAGCAACAACAATCCCACTGTATCCAAAATCGCTGATAGAAATAGAAATTGCAGTTGACAGACAAGGACCAAAAATGATCACAACTACTGTTGACACGAACAATTGTAAGTACATCATCATACTTCGTCCTGTAAAATATAAAAATATACAGTAATATTTTAATAATTCAATTAACACAAAAATCATAAATATTCAAAAGACCACATCCTGTAATTTTTGCAATAAGTATAAACCTTAAAATTTGTAAATTCAATTCTAAATTAAATTGGTTAGGCAACTAATAATATTATTATACATGAGAAAAACAAATATTGAATTGCTTGTGCAGCTTAAAATAATTGATAATGTATGTTCCGGTATAGAATTATCCAACGTGACGTAACATTTCACACACCCTGGCCCTTCCCCCGTGACATTTAGTAACGCTTGAACGAATCTCCCCCACCCCCTCCATGCTTTAATTAATTTGTGAACAGTGTCAAAATTGAATACATGATATCGTAAATTGAGCTAAATAGTTAATCGAGTTACCATTATTGGGACGCGGACCATCCCGCAGTCGAAGTAAGGTTAGCGATCATACTGCTTTGGAAAAGTTTGGTGTAACAATATTTTGAAAGGAATAAAACACTAACCTGAACTGATTTAAAGAAGTGCACTTTATAGCTCCCTCGCTTGTTGCCTCTTTATATTAATGAAATATGTTTTCAACTATTAAAAGAAACCCTCAAACCACGGACTCATTAAATAAACTCGGTACTGTGTCGTGTAACAACCCGTCGGTCACCAACCGCTTCACTCATCAAAAACAGATCTATTACACTTTAGAGCGAAAAACCTCGTGGAATATCTTTTTAAATTTTTCAAGTCGGATATCTGCACGTATTCAATAAAAATGCGGTCGAAAAAACCAAAAAACCGGCTTAAAATAACACTATCGGAAGTTATCTGTCAAGAGATTTATATTTCGCCTCACTACCTGAGAAAAAATATCAACTCGAAGTCCTTTCCGAGAGGACTTTATACCCAACATACTAAACAAAATATTTCATTTGCCATGTACTGGTACGAATCATGTTTTAACTTATCTAACGAACTCAACTTCTCTGTCCTAAAAAGTTAAATTCGTTTTATGCAGATTTATTTTGTTGTATCTCTAACACTCGTCCTTCAGTTTGAAACCTATTTAAAGTAATCTTGTCAACAATACGGAATTGAATTTAAAACGTGTTTACAATCTACCTCAAGAAAGTCATAAAAACAGGTACTAAATCTGTCCATAACGAAGTTGCTTTTACGAGACAACTTAAAATTATGGAATAAAGCTTGCGGTACATTGGAAAACTAAGAAAATTCAAAAAGAATAACTTACTTATCCCACATACATGCCGATTGTTTCGTGAAATCATTCCTATCGCGCACCGTCGTCTCCTTTTCCATATCAGCTTCTTTAAGATGCCGCTTCTAAAACTGCTACGCTTAATCTTATCTCGTTTTTTTCAAAATGTGTATACCTGTATATTGAACGGTTTGCTGTGTAACTGTTTTGTTCGATAAACAAAGATATTTACAACTCATTCATTATGGGATTTGAGGCTATAGTGTCATTGTACCAAGGGCCCCCCAATTTGCTAGAGCTGGAACTCATTCCCATCACTAGGAGTGGTTATCCAATGTACCTTTGCTACCAATCTGTTACTGCATTGCAGGCGAATGATTAACAGAAATGGGTCTTGAAAAACTGAATATTAATTTTATTTTTTTTAAGGTCAGTATAATTTGATAAATAATACTCTACGTCTTGGTATGTTAAAAAATTCGTCCTTTCGGAATTCGGATATTAATCACTGTTTTTGCGCGCTTGAATGTCTGATAAAAGCAAGCCTTGATTTAAGAGCCTGATATTAAAATGAAAAATTGCTGAAGTTCGTTTCGATTGGGAATTTTTAAAGAATGTAAAATGAGTTGCTTTACACCTTTGTTATTAATTTTTGGTACATTGAGTAATAGAAAATGCAAAGATAAATGGTAAAACCCTTTAATGAAATAATGGAAATGGATAAATTCATTATATCGTACACAATATTGTATATGGCAGTAGAAACTTCTAAAATGGCAATAATTATTAGCTTAACACTCATTCTGCAATCATGTTTTGAAGTTGAAAATTCAACTGTTGAATAGCAAAACGGACAAAGCTAGTATTTTAAAAAAAGGTTTGCGTTATAATTTTTTAGTGATCATTTTAAAAGAACGAAAAAACTAAACATATTGCAAAAGCAAAAAACTATAAGAATGGAGGATTATAAGAAATTATATTTTCTAACGATACCCTACAATTTTCCTATTGTGTTTCGTGACGTCAACTGAATACACGAGCATTATTTAAAAAAAAATCCTGCTAAAATTGAATTATTTAAATTTAAAATTAACAAAAAAAGCACTTACAACATGCTGCTACAGGAACCTATAAATATTGCTATATATATTTCAAATGAATATTCTGGTCGCGTATTTAACAATTTAAACTAATAAGATTATACACAGATAACAGTTGGCTATTTTGTTAACGATTATCACTTCAATTTATAAATACGTTATTATGTTAATAGAAAATGTATGTATCATCATTATGGTATACTATTGTCTTTTATGAATCTGCGGGTGGCGGCACGAAAGCTTGATCTGGTCTAGTTTTACAAATACCCTCATAGAATGTAATATCATCGATAGCAAAACCACCATCTGTCGATTCTCCTTCAAACAATATCTAAACCAAAAAGCGAAAAATGTAAAATTCTTCATTAGGTAACATATATTATCTGCAAAAATACCTTGTGTGACGTTTCTGTTTTCAAAGAAACCTGACCGTACATCCAATCAGGACGGCCGATGTCGAAACGCCTGGTGGACAACTGCCACAAAACCTCCCTTTCACTTTCTCCGGCTGGGCTCTCGAGGCGAACGACTCTCAGAGTTGTGGATTCTCCTCTGCCAAATGGAGCAAACCAGAAACTGAGGCAACGCTCTCCTTCTTGACTTGGTTCCAGAGGAGGACTTTCCAGAACCGGATTCTGAGCGGATGCTTGGTTAAATATGTCAAAAAACGCGTATCCAGCTAAAAAAATATAACAATTTAGCGTTTGTTGGGCAAAGAAACAGCGTTATTATTAAAACGGGTTCTAACTGGGAGCCCTGAAAGTATGATCTTGAAGATTTGCGGGTCTGCTGGTTGGAGTAGCCATTCTCCAAGTTAAAGCTTCCGTTATCGCTTGACCAGCAGGAAGTCTTCCAGCTCTGTTTTGAGAACTAACAACGCCTCCATTTGAAGAACCTGACGCAGCTACTGTTCCATTTTTCCAGCCACATGTGTCTTGTTCAAAGGAGCATTCGCCTTCACGAAAAATTTGTTATTAGGCCTATGTTTATTTTTTTCCTAAGCGGGTTCTATAATGAATACCTTCCACAGCGGTGGCTTTACTAGGTTGGGCTGCAAAATATGCAAGAATAATTAGAGTCTAATTATGTAAGTTTCTTCCAAAGTTTTCTTTACACAACCATGTTCGAAAAGTACTATTTCTCATACCTTTAACAAATCGTACGTTTTTGCAATATTATTGTATAGATTGTCATTACCGGCATGTGTTATATAAAAAATGAATGACCAACTTTTTTTGAAGACCAATTATTTAATAAAACTTAATTTGCGGTAATTTAGCCAGATGTACCTTCATGGCGGCACAAGGTTTAACAATTAAGCCTAACATGTTAATTTACAACGAATTTAGCAAGATTTATTAATCAGATAGGCTAATACCCAAAGCACCCTCAAAGGCCCAAGGCCGTAACCAACTTCAATGCGTTTAATAAAAATAATAATAATAATAATAAGCTAGGCTAATACCCAAGGCACCAACTTAGGCCCTATTCATCTAGCGCCTTATAATGCCTTTAAAGAAGTGGCCGGGTTACAATGCGTAGGAGGGTGGTGGCAAGCCCTTCATGCCACGCGAGCCAACAGTTCCCTACACTAATTATTAGAGTTAACCTCTACAAGTTTTTATGGAAGACCGAAGACCCTGGGAAAACCCCTTTAACCGGTGGGGAGATAATTCAACGCAGAAGGAGAAGCCGGGTTTCCTTTGCGAAGGAGGGTGGCACGAAGCCCAGCATGTCACGTCCGTTCACACACAGTTTCGTACACTTATTAATAACTCTAAATCAATAAGTATATTTGGTAAGGGGAAACCGAACAACTTGAGGCAAACCCCTTTAAGAGGGGTAGATATCCTGCACACTTAACGCAGAAAGATGATGAAAGTAAATTTGTGAATTGCCTCGTTAAGTTTAGCGATGATAAGTTCCAAGCAAACATGGGGAAAATATTCTATTGCAGAAAAATAGTACTTTGGAAGACATGGTTCCTTAATTCATTTCTTATATCAATCGATTCCTTAAATATGTATGTTGCACTCACTTGTACAATCCCCGTCGAAGAAACTGATGTCGTCAATCGCTATAAATCCAACACGACCATCGCCCCAAATTCCTTCAATGATAACCTGATAAGGTTCGGTGGGTGAAGCTCTCTCGGAGCCCAAAACGATGGGGGCTCTAGCCGGAAGCCACCTTTGTCCTTGATGGTTGTTAACCCTCCATATCGGCGTCATGACCATAACGCTGTCTCTGGAAACGGAGCGCACGTAAACGCGCAAGCTGCCGAGAGACGGACCAGCGGGATCGATGGTCCTTTCAAACATAAAATAATAAAATGCCAAGCATCTCGGATGCTTCACTGGTGGGAATCTCGGACTTATTAGCCACGCTCGAGTTCCTCCTCTGAGTGGCGACTGAGAGTTACTCAGTAAGTTCATATAATATCCGTCTCGTGTACCCTTCGTGTGATCACCGATTGGACCGTAATGCACGTTGTAGCTATGTTGTCTTGCCCAATCAACTTCTACGGCACCTTCCTGGGGCGTAGGGTTGTTCCACCCGCAAGAGTCTTCTTCGAAATTGCAATTTCCTATAGACGAAGTAGATATTAACCAGGCCTTGTACGGGCAAAGTTCAAGGACCACACCGACAATTGAATTTTACTAGTGTCCCGGGCGAACTTCGGAAATTGGACTGAAGAAATATCACAATATGAGTGGTCGGTTCTGTTTTTATAAGGTACAGAAGTACTGGGTTCGCGCATAAATGTTCTAAATGGCAGTGTGGCCCTTCAATGAACGAGAAACTCACCTGAATTTCTAAATGCGGTCTGAGGTGATACTGCAATATGAAAGTATAATTGTAATTCAAATAGGTATTTTATTAGATGTATTTTAATTTGACTTAAGACTAATAAAAGTATTCATGTAGACGTTGACACGGTGAGGTTTCATGAAATTAATAAAATTGTAGGTAGTTTTAATAATTCCCAATATCACTGTAAAAATTATATTTCATAAGGTAGTTTCGAGGAAATATTAATACAAACTAGCCGTTATTGATGCCATAACTTTTGACGAATGATTCTTTCTAAAGGTAGCTTTTGCTCCGCGTGCACATATGTGTACTTAGAAATGTTTCGTTTATTTCAGCGACTGAACTTAGTTCTGAGACAAACCTTCGGAATTATATTTGAAATATGTTTAGAAATTACTAACTTGGACAAGTTCCTGGTCTAAAAGATACATTGTCTATGGCGATATTTCCCAGAGTATTCGATCCAACTGTTGCTTCAAATGTAAGCTACAAAAATGTAAGGGATATATTAATTAAGATAACTATACTAATTAAGCAAAAACTAATTAAGTTTGAGTTAATAAAAACCACCTATGGCCTATAATGCAGTTCGATTATTTTATCATTACTATAAATTTGCTATTGTTTATCTCTTTTGCCCCCTTTTTATTAAAGACTTTTCTACCTTTTCGATTAACTTAACTAAAAACTAATTAAGTTTGTTTCAATAAGTACAACTTTGACGCCTCTGACACTTACAGTAAATGGCGTTGGTGAAGACACAGGGACCTGGGCCGTATACCAATTATTTCCAGCTTCACCAGAAATTTCCCAGATTATTTTTGCTTGACTTTCATTGGCTTCCAATGCCTTTTGAATCACTCGAAGAGTTCCAATTCCATTGCCAAACATATGAGTAGCAAATTTCATACACATTGGATTATTGTCACCGGTAGCGAGAAATTCTGGACTGACAAGCCTAGCTTTATCTCCGGGTCGTCGTGGGTAGGATGCGTCAATGTACGCGAAACCACCTACATATAAAAAGCAAGGTTACTCTTTAATCAGTAAATTATATATTAATACAATTAGAACGTCTAAGAAAGATTACGGTGAGACTGATGGTGCTCAGAGGCGGCGGTCCGCTGAGGGCTCCGGGGTTCGAGCCCTCACCGGAAAACACAAACGGGGGCAGAGCCCACACAAAAGTAAATGTGAAATTAGGCAAAAAAATTACCTCACTGCCTTCATTTTAGTTGGAATTTAGTCTTTTAAAGAAGGTATTTTGATACCGAAGATGCAGGTAACATTTAGATGAAATAAGCATAAATATGATTTTAATAGATTCGTCCAAACCGAAATTGCGCTGTCGTGTACCCTGTTTTACCTAATTATCTTAAGGTATACTAGATAGCCTAAAATACTTTTATATTGACGGATTTTGAAATGTCGTTTTAGCGCGTGACACTACAGGTATATGTCTTGGGCACACAGCCTTCTTTGCGTGCTTTTTTGGCCATAACATGTAGGGGTATTTTCACGCGCAAAATGAATTTTAAAAGCCGTCAATTGCATGCATGTGGCCACGAAAGGCTTAATGATCTGCCCTTAATCCTTTTTTGGAAGACATCGACCTATATTTCGTTATCAATATTAGAAAGAACACTTTTTTTCAAATGGTACAGTTGTCAATTTATTTTCTGGTTTTAGTTTTAAGACTGTATATTTTTTTATTTAAAATATATGGGCCCGGGAACCTACAGGAATTTTTTCCGATCGCCGGTGCCGAACTTCTTCCAAACGTCAGTGCTGATATGGAAATGAAACTAACTCACGAAGGAGAAATTGCAGAAGTAATTGCAAACCCCAACTCTAACCATGCACAAAATAGATCAAACAACGTGTCCAATTCAAAAGAAATGGGCTTACACGCGTTGAATAACTTGGATATTAGTCTAGATAAAGATTGCCTTCCAGTTCAGCCTAAGCTAAATCCTTTTCCTAAAAGATTAATTTGAGGTAAAAATCGAGGTTTCAATTCTTCTTGGTATGACCAATATCAAATGATTTAGCAAAATTCAGTAGCAAAGGATACAGTGTATTGTTTTTGTTGCCGTATTTTTTAGGCTGTAAAAATACTGGATTTCTAAAGGGATTTTCGGATTGGAAAAATATGGGAAAACAATTCGAAGAACACTTCACTTCCAACAAATCTTCTCACCAACTAGCCTACAAAATGTGCTTAGACTACATGGAATCCAAATCCCGTGGATCAATAGCTTGCCAATTTAACAACCACCATAGACTAGACATTATTAGAAATAGAGAGGTCCTATCTACACACGTGGAAGTGATTATTTTATGTGCCAAATAAGATTTAGCACTTCAGGGGAACACTTACACATCCGCCGACAATATTGGGAATAGGGGAAACTTTATTGCAATATTAGATCTTTTAAAAAGAAAAGGTCCTGATTTAAAAGCCAAGTGCGATAATATTCTGAATAATGCCAAATATATGCACAGCACCATACATAACGAGATAATTGGCATTTGTGCAAGTTTAGTGAGAAAAATTATTGTTCAAGAGGTCAACAAATCCGGTGGATTCTACTTTGTAATAGCTGACGAAACTCGAGACAATGTGGGAGTAGAACAGTTAAGTCTTTGTATTCGATATACCAAAGCAGACATAGGTGTCGTAGAACGATTTCTAGGGTTCACAGATTTACACAAGTTTGATTCTGAGAGAATCAGCTTGGCAATTATAAATGTTTTAAAATAGGGTGGTTTCAAATTGGAGAATTGTGTTGCACATACTTTTGGTGGGGCTAGTGTAATGAGTGGACATGTAAAAGGAGTAAGGGTGAAAGTAGAAGAAGCAGTACTTGGCCATTGTCCGTACGTTCATTGCTACGCCCACCGCTTAAATTTAGTTTCGGTTGACTGTTGCTCCAAAATATCGACAGTTAGGGAACTTCTTGGTTTGGTTCAAGCCATTTACAACTTTCAAAGCAGTTCGGTCATTAGAAGTGAATATTTTGAAAACTCCCAAAAAGATAGGCTACGATATACTAAAAATGCCACAAAGCTGCGACACTCGATGGTGGAGCAAAAAAAGGGGATTAACTATTTTAGAAATAGACTCGATTCCGTAGTTTTATCTTAAGAGAATCTGATTGAAAATGGAAAACCCGACTTTAAAAACTTAATAATAGTCGTTGCATTAGACGAAGTATTAGGTGTAACAAATTCCCTGTCGGAATATTAACAAAGTTCCAAAGTTATTTTTACGGAAGCCGTTGCCATTTGCCAAGCTACTGTCAAGACCTTAGAAGAGTGTAGAAACTCTGAACGCTTTGATTATATTTGGAAAGAAGCTACTAAAATCGCGGAATCGGCTTTTAAAAGAAACACGTCTACGAACAACTATGGGATAATTTAGACTTTCAAATCTGGCTACTTTGTCCATTAATGGGGATTGATAATAATAATAATAATAATAATAATAATAATCAGCTATGCTAATACCCAAGGCACCACCCTAGGCCTAAGTCATCGAGCGACTTTTAAAGCCTTTAATTCAGGTGGCCGGGTTAGAATGCGTAGGAGGGTGGTGGCAAGCCACGCTAGCCAACAGCTCCTTACACTAACTATTACCGTTAACCTCAACAAGTTTAAAAGAAAACCCTAATTTAGTGGTTGACGAATTTGGTAAAAGCTCTAATCGAAGAGTATCATTCTCTGATTAAATTTCCAGGGAAGAAAATTTTCTCTTTCCTAAGAGAACGTTTAAATTAATATATTAGTGTCATAATTTTAAATTTGAACTATAGTAAAAAAAAATTTTAAATAGGGCATTTCTTAATTGAAATGTATAGATAGGGGGCCTCTAAATCAGACCGGGCCAAGAGAACGTTTAAATTAACATAATAGTGTCATAATTTTAAAATTTTAACTATAGTAAAAAAAATCTTTAAAATAGGGCATTTCTAAATTTAAATATATAGATGGGGGGCCTCTAAATCAGACCGGGCCTGTGTGTTAAAAATTCCTGGCGGGGGTACTGATGCTCATAGAAACAGGTGTGGTTTAAAGCCGAGATTTTAAAAATATACGCTGATTCGATATGAATTTAGTCTTGTCTCAAATAAGAGTGCACAATAAATTTGGTCTTGTTAAATCATTTGAAGCAATGAAGACTTATACATTCCATTTAAGTGTATAATTTTCTGGTAAACTTTGTTATATTTCACCTGTAGGTTCGTTCTTTCCAAAGCTACTGGCATCTCTAGATGGTCCCGTTAAGAAGCTTTGACTTCCTCTTCCGGAATCCCAGTCAAAATCGTCTTCATCATCTACATTCTTCCAACCACAAAAATTACCTTCAAATGTGCAATGCCCTATAGCCAGAAAAAAAAAACATTTCATTTTTAACAAAATGGTTGGAGCTCTTTAGTGGCCCCTGTCTCATACCTAAGCAGCCTTTTTCTGCATTAGGACCCATTCGTAAAAATTCTATATCGTCCAGGGCAATGTACCCACGGAACGAACGAGCTGGATCAGATGCTGCTTTGGGAATAGCTTCAAAGATCACCTAAAATAAACATTGCTAATGAATCACCTCAGCTTATGTTTATATCCTTAAATGGGACGATAAATTAAGTAGCTTTGCGACCAACGGCCACATATCGTGCTGTTGTTAGTCCTATACAATTAAATAAAGACGGCAGGATCTGTCACTATTATTTAAAGGACTTGAGGGCTCACATTGGTCCCCTATCTTTCAAATCAGAGCAACAATTTTAAATACGTGAAGTCAATGGCTCAGTGCAGTAAAAGTTAGGCTTGCCTAGTGAAAGCTACACGATTTCGCGTCTCCTTAAGGGTAAAGACTGCCTTTAGCTTTATTCAGTATCAAGATTTGGAATTATCATTTATTTATATTATATACCACTACATAAAATCATACTGATGGTGTGCAAAAACACTTGCTTATATAAGGCTAAGTGGCTCCTGTGAAACAACTTACTCAAAAATGCAGGATGAAAAATGTTAACTAATGTTTTAGGTTGATCTTTAATTTAAAGGTACAGTTAGGATAGTGTATAATTTCGTGATAGTGTTTCATAATCTTAACCTCTTTGATTTAAGGGTAATTATTGAAAAGTGACTAATACATTTGCAATTACTCGCCTTTCGCTTTTAAAGTGAACTTAAGTGCATTACCTTATGGAGACTTCCGTATGTATAGGCGATTTCGCCGTGTTGCCACATTCCGTCAAGGCCATCACTGGCGTATTCCCAGATCGTGTCGTTATCACCCATTTCCAAATCAAACAAGATAACCCTCAATCGTCCAGCGCTAAGTCCTTCCATGTTATAATAAAAACTGAGACAAAATCCATCGGGTCCAGTTTGCGATATATTGGTGCTAAACAAGAAAGCGGTTTCTCCAGGCTTGGCCAGTCCGCTGTCCGACGGCGCTGCTTTCAGTGAGCCACTACTTTCGACAGTGAAAGAAGATATTGGTCTCGGGGTTGTGCTCGATTGGTAGGAAATGCCTTCCGATTCGTGATTAGCAGAGTGAGATAAAGACGGAAAAGGGAAGGGATTGTTGTGCCTGTACGAATTTCTTTGGTTGAGACTTCGAGATGTCAGTCGACTACGTTTTGGTTGCGCGTCAACAACGGAACGCTCGTACGATGTCTCGAAGAATGTGTAGCCTCCTGCATTTTAAAAAAATAACTTTTCAGTTTCATAAAATTAAACAGTAGAAACGTTAATTTCATAATACCGTTCTTGTCGCCCTCTGTGTGATCGAACTTGGGACCCCCGAGCCAGAATGCGGTGACACCTTTCCCGGCCCTCCATTTCAGTTTTGAAGAGACGTTTTTAACGTTTTTATAAGTGCACATCTCCAGTTCATCCTCCGAGCCAAAGGTGCACAGTCCAGGTGGTTCAGACGGCACTTAATTAATATGTTTAGTGATTTTAGTAGCAAAGGATATGTTTTATTTTTGTTATAACCAATAAAATCTTAAATTTTACTTAAGGAACCTTCCAAGTTTAGGGCGATAAATCAATCTTTAATTTTTGTGTCATTGTTTTTAAACCACAATTAATATTTTTCCATGAAACGAGCACTCTATTAAATGGGTTTGCATAAGTACATGTATTTTGAACTACATAAATTAAAAATTTAATTTCCTTTTGACAAATTGTTTTTCGCAGTATTTTGGAATGAAAAAAAATCGAATGAATAATGTAATTTCTAACAAAATAAAGTCTTAGTAAAATTAAATAAAAACGTTATTTGACTATTTTTGACATTAGTACGAAACTAATTTATTAGTTTCCTTTACTGATAATGATGGTACTTACAATCAAAATCCTCTTGTCTTTTAACTCTGTACACCTAAAATGGTAAAATTGTAATTAATAAGCAATTTTAATGATAAAATGAGAAATTTCTATTTTCCACTTTATAAAAAGTTATTTTCAGCTCAGTAACATATTTAACGGCTTATACTTCTACTATATGGCCTTCGTTTGTAGCATTAAACAGCTTGGTAGTTGTCAAATTTAACAAAGATTATATCTAGTTATAATTTCGTGATCGAATTATAAATTGTGTAGCATTAACGTAACTTACTATTGGAAGATTTAGAGGAACAGAAGTATCCTGCGTTCCCAACAGCCTTGATGCAATTTCTTTGTATCGTTCGTGAGTACTTCTCCATAAGCTGAGAGATGACTGCCCTTTACCGATCATCAGGTAAATAATGGGAAGCCAAAGTATGGCAACTCCCACGTGTGACATTTCTCTGCAAATAAATTAAAATGTCAATTATTCGGAAAATCGACAATATTTTCGGAACTTAAACATTATTTCATACTTGCGGTCAAAGATATATTTATAATTAATAAAAACCACATATGGACTATAAAATAAACTATGTGAGTGTATTTGTTTACGGTAATTTCAAGTAAATATGAGTATAAGCCGCACTTTCCAAAACTATACCGAGGAAACTATCAGAATGTATGACGAATCTAACGGTATTAAAAACGTATTCGGATATAAGCCCACGTCATTAACTAGTACAAATATAATAAATACATGTATAAGTATGACCAATAGCTTAGATTAACACCGAACTAATTTATCACAGTTTTTGTGCAATTTAGGTTTCGTTCAACGCAGAGCTCCCTAGTGTTTCAAAAATGCCCAAATAGAAATATACTTATGCCAAGGATATATTACTGAGCTAAGTTGCGAGTCCAAGTCATAGCGGGGCGGGTGGGTAAGTGTTGAAAACAGGTTCGGTTAGAAAATTAGCATGAAAACAATAGGAAGTGTCAAACTTATATCTTACTTATGCTACTAAGTATATAGTTCTAAACAAATTTCTGTAAATGGGGAATCAAAACAGGTGGCCAAGTTACAAGCAATCATGTTACCCCCCCCCCCCCAAAAAATTAATATTTACCAAGCGTTGGTAATTTAAGAAAAGACAATGACGCTTGAATTTTGTACTCTAAATAAGCAATTTTTATTAAAATTTATTTTATCAGTTTCACTTAAATTAAGCATATACGGGGTATTTTTTGTTCGAAAAGTAAATTTTTGCAAAAACTATTATCGCTAGAACATAATTTTTTATGGTTCGTTATTTATGGACACTCTTTTCTGAAAAATCACTGATTTCTGAAAATATTTTAACAATATTCAAAATATTTTTTTTTCACTACTAGGTGCTAGATCAAATTTCCCAATGATCAAGTTGTAGAGCGTTATCTAAAACGTACGAATATCGTAAGTTTGATGAAAAGAGGACCAATTTTTCACTGAAAAACACGACTTGAAAAATTTACAAGTTTCGATTCTATGCGGTTTCATACTTTTACTAAGAATTTAACAAGATAGGGTGGCTTAACTCATAGCTTAAACGTTGCTCTGTATTATTAGGAGAGGATGGAAGATATCTGACCACGGTGTGTGAGATTTTTCAAAATAGTTATATCTGTAGGTACCTATAGAATATAAATAAAATAAATTCTCAAATCGAACTATGACTAATATTGCTTGATTTTTCAGTTTATTTATTTAAAGAGAGCTTACATAAAATATCAAAGCAAGAGTCCAAGTGTGCCAACTCTTAAACATTTGACGAAAGCCTAAATTACAATCAGTTGCTAATTTAATTGTATTTATTTTATCGTATTTAATCACTAAAATCATTCACGCCGGAATTTCTACCTCGATTTTGAAAAGTTTCGGTCTTATTTCCGATTTTTGAATTTTTGGGGTCGAAATTTCCTTAGATGTGGGAAAATTCCCTCAATCGCGGATAGTATCGAGTTGTTTTGGCTAACCTTTTTGAAACATCAAGAAACACGAAGAAAAAACAACGTGTCACGGACATTTATGTTCACACAATCCCCCCGATGTTATAACTATATTTTAATTATTATATTTAAGTTTGAACCAATTTTCAATCATATTGTGTAATAATAAAAACTCTACAGGAAGTTTATCGAAAATGATATTACCTGGTTTTGGAAATAAGGTAGCGAAACGCGAAAACGTTCATTTAAATTAATTTTTAGACAAACCGAATTTTTCGAGTTACTTGGTTTTGGAAATAAGGTAGCGAAATGCGAACACAACAATTTGTATTAATTTTTAGACATATAGAATTTTTCGAGGTACTTGGCTTTGGAAATAAGGTAGCGAAACGCCTACACGCCAATTTATATTTATTTTTATACAAACCTAATTTTTCGAGTTACCTGGTTTTGAAAATAAGGTGGCTTTATTTTTTGGAGTTAGATGGCGCCTGTATCAACTGGTACGAAATTCAGATATCACAATAGTGCGTACGCGGGTTGTGATGTCCCGCGAAATGGCCTGAAATATCACTTCAAATAAAAATTTCTTAATGAAACCGAAAACCTGGTTTAGTAATGATCAGTACTAACTCAAAATATAATTTTCAACCAAGTCGGTGTTAATTTAAAAAATGTATTTAGATTTAAAGTTGAAAATCGCGAAAAACAATTTAAATAGAAAAATTATTAACTTCATGGGCTCAGATTTAAAAAAATATATATTGGGATACAGAGGCCGGTAAATGTATCGTCGAACTAGATATCCTCGAAATTTATAACACTAACTGGTAAAGAATTATGTACGACACGGTGGCATCGGCTACACTGTGGTTTGTGTGTAAAGAAGGGATTCAACGCTACTGCGGCAATGGTGGAATATCCATACGACTACAGTTCTTTTTTATTATTTTATTGTCGTGTAGCTATAAAAACGTAACATGTCATCTTGAAGAATTCTATAGTGGTTGCATAAGGCATTATATAAACAAGCATAAAACCGCGTTGGCAATAGATAGATTTAAGCTTGCCGATTTAGCAGTCACGTGACCGTGGCTTAATATTATTTTCCTAAAATACTAAATAACATTTCTTAATTTGAGTAAAAAAACGCGTTTCATCGCATTTCATTTTATAGTAACTCATTTTTCAGTTAGATATAACATACACGCACAGCAAAGATATAGTGGTAAAGATATATTTATTCAAGTAACGAAACGGGTAATTTTTATGTAAATCAATACAATACCATTATATCCTTATTAAATATATATCGTAAGATTTCGTTGCTAAGACGGAAAAATAAATTTTAAATCACAGCTTTTATTTAAACTCACCTTTATATTGTGTGGTCTTATTAGTTAAGAAGATTTCCTATCGTCGGGTAGATGTTTTTTACGGTGTTCATACGTATCCTTTCAAAACCTTTAGTATTAACATTCATCCAACTATAAATATATTAAATAACTAATCCAAATTGGAGCTCAATTCCTCCGACAGACAGAACACGAGGCAACTATTTCGGAACAAAATATTTTGTGGAATTTTGGAGACTACCGTCGCTATGGCAACCGTCCCATAAACGGCAGATAGTGAAATGATTGGGGCTATTTTCCTTCCTAATGCATGACTGCTCGTCCATGTCCGATTCCCGAACGGGTCGCGTCGCGGGCGGCTATGACCCTTTGTCCACCACGCCCAATCACGTGCGAACTAGGAAACGGACAGCCTCCGATCGCCGTCAATGCAATTCTAGCGGACGGTTATATTCAAACACAATTCATTATTGTAATACCGTATCACAGGTATTTGCAATTTTCATCAACTGTTTACAACAGGAAATTACAGTAAAATATTTCGCTGCTCCCGAACTGTCACAATTTTCTGATGACCTATTGGTCACAAAGCTTCCTTGATATGTCGATATACCTAGTACACGAATTGTGTTTTTTTTTCGGCGAAAGGCCCATATGGATCTGTATTGGTCCCACAAGATATGATCTCATCCGTGCTATTTCCTATGAAAAAAATTGCGCTTAAAATAGCGGAAATTGACAAGATTACAGAATGAAGCTACTCAATGAAGATTGTACTAAATATTTGTATAACAAATCAATTGATTGAAAACATATTCTTACGTATTGCGGACTATTTATTTTTATCATAGGTAACCGAATCATTGGAAATAAAGAAAAATAAAGAATAATAATAATATAGAATTTGTATATTTCTATTTAACCAAAAACCTGGAATTATCACTCATTCTATTGCACCCAGAAGATTAATAGAGTTAGTGCTTTCTTAATGTACGCTCAATTGTTGAACACCGCTCTCTGACAGTTTGAATGTTTTAACAGAGAAAGTGAAGTCTGTAGAATGTTTTTGAAAACTGGACTACCAGAAAGAAGTCTATCCAGAGCTGAGTAGGACCGCGTGTCCCGTAACTTAGCAAGTAGGAGTTAGTGAGGACTAAGCATCGACACTAGAAAGTACCTGGGTTTCTGTACTGTAGCCTCATCGGAAACCATTTAGTACGGGAATTAGTGCACTGTGACGCTAAATATGTTTGTAAAAAATGCTCAAATGTAGAGGGTGATATTTTTTAGAGATGTTTACATAGTGATCACTAAGTTCAAATACAAAGAGTTATAATTTTCTACAGATGTTTAGACTGTGATAACTACTATACGTATCTTTAAATGTATAAGAAAATCTCAGTTCCTAAGGCAGTAAGTGTTTACAAAAAGTTCAAATTTTTAAGACACATGGTCCACTTGTTCAAAATTCAATGACAAAACATACAGCATTCTAAACCCTGTGGCTCAACTCTCAATGACATCTAAGAACAAAACCAAACAAATTGTTGCAATAATGCATAGAAGTAATCCTCTTTGAGTTGGCTTGGGTTCAGTAACATTTACCGGATAGAACCTGGTTTTTAAGAAAACCACCTACGAGCTTCGTGACGTATGAAGTTGTTGTAAAATGTGTTTGGAATAATGTTTTCAGTCGGAAAATTTTCCAGAAAATGACGGAGGCCTTTTTTCCGGAAAATATTCCGAAAAAAATAAAAAAAAGTTTTCATTCCATGATTTGTCTAATATATTGTTTGCAAATTTAAATGAAGCGGAATTTTTTTAGAATCTAAATGTAAAACTACATGTAAACCTCTATACTTGTTTAAACTGATTAACAATGTAACACTATTAATGTTTTGTAGTATGTTTACTGATATTAGACATTATATATCGAAATAAAGTTAAAAGTATTAAAAACCTTTATAAAGTAATTTATGTTTAAATTTTTTATTCTTCTGATTTGCGGAAAATTTTCCGAAAATATTTTGGAAACTTATCCGCATTTTATTTTTTGGTGTCTTAGCATTGTGTTGTAGGTTAATTGAAAATTAATATTTATAATTAAATTATAACTTGCTATTAAACTGTATTAATTTGATAAATATTATTAAAAAGGTACGTACAGGTATCGCAATTAGCACTTTATTGGGTAATAATGTTATGTCTAGGTTAATCTATTAAAATCGTCGTTATAAAACGTCACTCAACGGGTAATTATTGGAAAATTAACTCCTCCGAGAGATGTATTCTATGGGCCACCGATGAGTAGCTTAATAACGTGGATAAAGTCAAACTGGCAACGCTAGAAAACGGGCAGAAAGAAACGGGTGTCATCGATGAGAGTTACTTAAAAGCAAAAGCCTATAATAAGAGAAGCCTCTAAGTCGCCCAAAATCGTTAAACGTCTCGTTTTCGAACAAGAGGTATTCGGAGGGATACGGATTTTTTAAGGCGATATGTGTCCAGAAAATATAGTCCTCTCGATATATTCATACCGAGGGACTTCAGGTGTACAAATCAGCAGTGAAATCACGTAAATTTAGTAGATTTCATAACTTTAATCAATTAAATATTGAAATCACTTGAAATCTGAAATCAGATATACAAAATTTCTATCATTGGAATGATTGGATAGCTCCTCGATTCATACGCGAGCAGTAGCGAGAAAACATTTTAGCTCGTAGAATTCCCATAGGATTTTGCTGGGGATTTTTAATTTTGAGAACTTGGTTTTTTCTACATTATAAAGGTTATACTTGTTAAAACTATTATTAGCTATCATAAATATACATACTAATGAACAATAATCGTGATTCTGAATGCGATAATTTTCTCAATACGCGTTGAAAAACCTTAAGCCTTATGTTAAGCCTCTTATTATAGGCTAATGTTAATACGTATGAATAAACCAGCAACGATTCCCAATTTGCATTGCCCCTAATTCCTCTCGCAACTTAAACTAATGTTTCAAACAATTCCTATTTATTTTACCAATATTTTCGCGCAAGTACAGCTAAAATTGCTCTCAATATTTGAATTAAACAAATTTCAGCGATAAACTAGACCTCGTCTAGAATTTGCGACCTTCAAAGACCAGGAAAAAGAACTAAGATGACGAAATCAGCCATTTAGCAGATGCTACGTTTAGTTGCTTCTGTCTGAATAGCTGTGATCCAAAACCCAGCAGCCATTTATGACAAACATTTTTTGTTTACTAACAAAGGTTTTATCGAGTCGATCCTAGAATTTACAGTCACTCGTGATTTCAATTTGGAAGTTTTTCTTGAGCTCAAGGCTAGCTTTTGCGCAATGTGTTGAAAATAATCATATGAACATTTCACGAGGTGGTCACTCCCAGTAATTTCACTCTCCCGGTTCCTGTAAAGAGAATGTGCGTGTAAATTTGGGAAGTGATGCATCGTACGAGCTGATGTTCTCGCCTCATTACGTTAAATCCATTCAAATAACCTTCAGAACGTTATGAATAGGTCTGACGATTTTATAGACTTCCTACCTTATGATCTAACTCACGTAAATATGACGTTAAACGATAATTTTGGTAAAATAATTAAATTTTTAGCCCATATTATTTTGGATGTCAATAAGCGAGTGAATTTTTATCCGCTTTAACCGGTTCGTGAAGAATGTTTTCGTATTTATAAAATACGTTTGCTTTTATTTATTTTGTGTTAAGGAAATGCACGTCAATGAATATAATGGAAGTCTATTATCATTGTTCCCTTCATTGTTAGCGATTGATTTGTTATTTTGAAAACCGACCACCATTTCGGGATATAAAGAGACTCTCCCTAAATATCCATCTTTTTCGGCTTAGATAAAAAGTCAAATAAATAGGAAAAGCGAAATATATTTGTCTCCAAATTGCGACGGAAATATTTGAACCCTTAAATATGTATCTAAATACCTAAATTTTTAAATAAAATAATACCTAAATTTTTAAATAAAATAAATATTTTGGTGGATTTGATTCAATATAATAAGTCATTAACTAATGGGAAAGTAAGATAAAAATTAATAAATTCAAATATAAGTTTGAATATTAGAAGGCACCGGATACCACGTAACTATCAGTTGTCGCTGGAAACCTCGTGTGAGAAGCCACAGAAAGTCAAATCTTTTTGTCACTTCTCATTTTGCTGTACACCGATTACGTACTCACTGACTACACGAGTAACTATGATGAATACAATGATTACGAAAGTTATTACAGCTATTACGGAGATAACCTCAATTAAGCAGCTAGCAGAGATATAAAAGATTCATTACGGAACGATTACAGGGATTACGGATGAATAATGTATTACAGTGATTACGGAAAATTTACAGTGATTAACGAAAATGAACCACTATAACATTGCAGCGATAACCGATTAGCAGAGCACACTAAACAAAAACGAAAACAGGGCGATTACCGTTACACTTACAGCCAAAGTTTTAACGGATTACAGCTAGAGCTCGGCGGAACAGATAAATTAACCACCGAATTTCCAATTATTCATAAAAATTTCGATTAACTGCTTTTTTTATGGATATTATTCACGGTTATAAAAAGATTTAACGTGCAAAGATTAAGGTTTTATTCAGATAATTTTCGGTTATCGATAAAAACAAATAGAACGGATAATTCTTATCCAAACCCCGAGATCTAATTATTGCAAGTGGTCAGCCCCAAAAGTTGTAAAAATGTTTGGTGAAAAAGTAAACTTAATAAGTGAAAGTTTAAGTACCCGGTACTTCGACCCATAAGTCTTAGCATCCTAGTATAAACTAATTGCACAAATTCATGAAAGTAATTTTTATTCTTTACTATTTATTATATTTAATATCCAAGATAAATATTTCTCAACATCGGTGTAAATTCCATATTTCCCAGGAGACGAACACCCTTGACCCCAAGACACAATACCCACCAGGAAAGAGCGGTCGTTAATTTTAACGGACAGCGGTCCGCCACTGTCACCATCGCACGTGTCGGGTTTATAGCTTTCGGCGTACCCCGCGCACAATGTCCCGTTAGCTAAAGCGTAATCCGAACTCCGTTCGCATATTCCTCTATCCACCAGTGGTAGTTTGGCCTCTTGCAAAGTGTAAGCGTTAATTGATTGTTGCACGCTGACTCTTCCCCATCCCGTCACCACGGCCAGCGCGGATTCGGGCAGGGATTCCAGAAGTCCTTGTCTCGGCAAACATATGGGTATAATTGAATTTGACTCAGCCGGAACCGGAGTTTCCAATTTCAACAATGCTATATCGTTCGAGTTGACGATCACCTTTCCGTTTCTGATAGCCCTGGGCCGGAAATCCGGATGCACGGCTATTCTCGAAACGGAGCTGGTGAATTGGCCGGGCTCCCTCTGCCGTCTTAAGTACTTGCCCAATTTAATCACTAATTTTGATCTTTCATTGTCCTCGACTGAGTTAAGACAGTGAGCCGCTGTGACAACCCAATTGGAAGTTAACAAAGAGCACCCGCAAAGAAAGGGGTTCTTTTCACTGGCCATGATCCCCATCCAAGGTGCGGATCCTATTTTAGCCCGCGTGCCATCAATTATTCGTTTCTTTCGAATTTTAGCCTCTGGTTCGAAAATAAGTTGAGGAACTCCGCATAATCTGTTCTGTTCGATCGATTTGTTCACCGTTATTACGAGAACCTCTTTTGGTTTCAAAGGATGAATTTCCACGTTGTCCGATAAAGTCACGGGCATATTCGGATTTGGCGATGCTACAACCATGTAAGATTCTAATACTCTGAGAGAGTTTTCACTCATTGTTAAACAAGTGTACTGTCCTACTAGTTCTTTGGACGTTAACACTAAAGAGCCGTCCCTCGTTAATGTGATTCCGGGTACCACATAGCTCAACGCCACGGAGTCTTTTAACCACAGGATATTCTGGTTTAGTGTACTACATCTCAGTGTTATTGCTCCTTCGTTGAGATAAACAGTTTGAGAGTCGAATGTCACTTCGTCGCACTTCTTCAAGTCGTGACTTTCGGGAACCTCTGTAAATGTTGTTTTAGATAGAATTCATAAATTTGTAGTAATGTAGGAAAGTGGAACATAAAAAGCTATATTTAGGAACTCATATCGTCTACTAGGAATTATTTATAGTTATCTTCAGGCTTCACGCGTTTGATAACCTAACTCGTTATTGTCTTCTATAAGTCAGCCACTAAGTATTGAAAAACACCTACTTTAATGTCCTTCATGATGGTAAAATAAGTGATTAATCCAAAATCAATGGAAAAACTACTTTGTTAGGTTAAGCGATCTTTATTAGTGACCTTCCTCTCTCAAAGTCTGATAGTATAAACCATCTTTATTTTGAAAACATGCACCTTATTTTTAAAGTTTTTAGCAACCGTATATTTAGGTTTAAGATTTTCGTATTAACATTCCTAGTAGAAACGATGATGAATTCAGGTACCTAAGAATATGGGACAAAAGCATAAGCTTCTAGTAATACCCTCTCGTATCACAATCTCTTACTTGGTAGACACAGTTCGTATGCTTTTTAATTATTAAACGTAAACATAGATGGCAATCATCTGTGTAAAAGACTTTCTCTAAAATATCAAAAGCCAACGAACTTTCTAAACTAAGTATAAGAATTTCAGTCTTTACCTATTCTTAGGTACCTGAAATAATCCTTGGTAGCGGCATATTCAACCTAAGAATTTACTATTAATAAAAATAAACATTTACTATCTATTCAAAGAATCTGTTCCATTCCGCCGAATCCCATTCGACCGAACCCAATCCCATTCGACCGAAAAAGCCGCACTTTGGCGGATTTAGGATTCGGTCTAATGGGATTGTCCCATTCGACCGAAAACCCGAACTTCTCCGGGTTTAGGATTCGGTTTGATCCGTTACAGCATCTGTCAGAACAGCATGCAGTGTTACTTAACCTAACCTTACCTCACCTCACCTCTCCTAACCTAACCTAACCTACAACAGACTTAAAATTTATTAAAATGCTTCCATAAAAAATCAAAAGGAGTAGAAAGAAAAACTATTTTTTATTGCGGTCGCTCAATTGTGAATATTGCGTGAGTCGATTAGAAAAATACAAAACACGCCTTTGGGGCTAATTTCATCAAAACATTTGCGGAATTCAGTCTAATGGGAATTTGGTCGAATGGGATTCGGCGCAATGGGAAGATACCTATTCAAATACAATATTACTTTGGGCTGTTATGCACGTTGGTGGAAAATGCGACCATAGCTTCGTGTCTTCTATACATCTGGATACGTTGTGTCCTGATAGAATGTATCCAGAATTGCAGGTGAATATCGCGGAGACACCTCCTTGTCGTCGAATGCGGAAGCGGCCGTTTAGTGGCTGAGGCGGCAGTGGGCAGGGAGAAAGCTGCTTCGTCTCATTCCTTTTAATAATAATTTGGCCATAGCTCTCTGCAATTATTATTCAGAATTATGCACAGGTTATTTCGCCGCTTGAAAAAAAGAAACATTTAATATTGTTGATTATGAAAGACAGTCGTTTTACCTACATATATTCCCTTAATTATATTATATCACTTCTTTATTTTATAATCATCGTTACTTAAGCAAGTTCGCAAAGACGGTGATAATGTTTTTTCATTGCTCAATTTAAAGTGTTGTTTCACAATGAGTTTTTGCATAATCGAATACAAAAAAGTGGCAAAGACACAAGCATATTTGGTACAAGCATAAGTAACATAAGAACTATAACCATTATCAAAATGTATAACCGAAGTTATTTTAAAGTTATTGCACAATCAGCACAGGACAACCTAGCGTCTAAAATAAAGCGAAACTTAAATATAAGGCCATGAACGATAATCTACTACTGGGTCAGATTGTAAGTCCAAATCGGAGTGTTGAAAAAGGTTTGGATAGAAAATTTAAACTATAGGAAGTGTCAAACTTAAGGTTATTATGTTACTTATGGTACAAGGGAGCAAGGATTACGAAATGTAAAATATTGTAAAATTTATTATTATACAATTTGTATAAATTCAGCCAGTTCATATATAGCTAATAGCAATCAAATCTTCTCCATTTCTAAATCTAGTAAGTAAACCTGGTTGACTTCGACTGTTGTGATGGCGCTGATAGAAAAATTATTTCAATTGTTTCATTTGCATTAACTTTAAATCACGTTATCTTATTCTTATATTGTAAAACATCCACGTAATCAATAGGATAAAACTGAAATACCTGAAGCACCGAAAACCAAATAGTTTTCCTTTAGTTAGTGGGGCCATAAATAACTCTCAAGCTTAGGGCCTCAACGGACGTTAATCCGGCATTGCTAAGGTGGTGCCTTGGCTATTAGCCTAGCTGATTATTATTAATCCTTATATACATAAATGACGAAATCCTTTTAACGTCACACTTCAATAAGACAAAAAACGTACGTAATCCTTATAGTTAAGACTTTAAACACACAGTCCTTATAGTCGAAGCAATACGATTTGAAATAGTAACAAACAGAACTATTGTTTCCCCGAGAAAGAACGACCGACCGTTCTCAATAAAGAAGTGGGCTTATGAATAGAAATAGATCAAAGAGGGAGCAACTGCTCAGTAAAGAAATTAGGTTTTAAATAGAAAGAGATGAGAGGAGGCGTATATAATTTTTCTTTCAAATACATTTTAGAAATCAACGCCGGCAATGATTTTGGAAAATTCGGCGCCAGGTGATTTTAGTCAAACGCCTCCGCAGACCCAAATTAAATCAACGCTATGCTCTAGGCCCAACTACACGGTGTCCATCCAAGGTCGATTATCCAACCCCTCAAAGGTTGAGGGGGAAGTTCTATTTCCACGAGCAGGCATCGCTCCTTAATTGTTATTAGTGTCCCGCTTTCCATCGTAAATAAAACCGATGAGGGCCCAAAATCAAAGCACGAAGTAGAAATTGAATGTCTACAAGTACGCATCGTTCCATCTTTTTAGTTACTGTCACAGTGGTGCCTTTAGCCCCCCCCCGGGGGGGGGGGGAAATGAAATAGAAATCAGGTTATGAGAAAATAAAATTTGAAGTTACAAAATATATAAGTAGAATATAAAATATCGAATTTTTAAAATATAATCGCGAAATATATTGAATTTAATTCAATAACTATACACGTGTACAATACTCGATTAAATGTTCATAACAGAGTTATGATGCGAAGCAACTCAGATGACGCTATGTAGAGTGCGAGAAAAAGTTTGCTTACTCCATATTTCAATAGCTTAGATCGAAAGACTATCTAGGCAGCTATGTTCCACGGCAGTTCGTCGTATTATCACATGTATTTAGAACACCGAATACCCTTAAGTAAGTAGTAATGCATGTACAAAGCTTAGAGGTAAATAAAGAAAGTAAAATACTCAGACACAACACTCACATACACAAAGTTTAAAGCCGCATTTCAGAAGTTAAAGAAGATTAATCGTAAAGGTAAGGGGCGTTTTTAAATATAATAATAATAATAAAAATAATCACCATCATTATCATCATCTAGGCTAATACACATTGGAACTGGTTTAATTTTTTTATAATTATTTTTGATGTACTTAAAGTATGCTCTTTTGTGTACTACTACAGAGAAGTTATTCTATGACAGCTCAGTAGTTTAATTTCATTACTCCGGAACGACCAAAATCAATTTTTAATTGCAGAATTAGATATTTTAAATAAAAGTTTAATCTGGTAGATTATAAGTAATTTTAATTTAAAATAACGTAATTACCAGTAAATATTTTATATTAATAATTTACAAATACTATAGATAAAAAATTTGCGACCAAAATGGCGGCCATGCATGGCCATAGCTACGGAGTGCTACTACTCTATTTGGTTCTTTTTGTTACTGTCCAACAATGTGTCACTAGGATATTTGATCAGTAAATGGTTTTTATTTAATAAAACTAGTAGAATATATTGATTTCAATTTCTATGATCCATGTTATAAATCTGTGTCGAAATTTAAGGAATTTTTACTTCCAAATGTTGTCGTTAATAACAAAGATTTGGGCTATCTTAAAAATTTCAAGGTAGGTCCAATGGAATAAAAAAAAAATTCTAAAACGCTATTGCATGGCAGTTTCATATTAACAAACTAGGTGTCCGTTGAAATTCAACATTCGGATTACCAACTTTTTGGGCTTAACTGTATTGCTTTATTACTTTCAGAAAATCTAAATTCCTACACTGAACTGAAAGGCTCCAGAGGAAATTAACTATTTGCAACAACATTTTAATTTTTAACATGAACCACAAATACTGGTCATATGTTATATATAGGTTTTGATTTATCACTCTTGGTCAAAATATCAACCGCTTACCTAATTTTTGATACTAAACTACTATAGAGTTTATTATTACCCCATTGGCAAAATAAATGTCGAGTAATATTAAAACGAATCTGGCCCAACACAGCTTTTCTATAAATCATGGCAACTCGCGTGTTCTCACACACTTCGTGATAATTTAAATCACAACTCTTAAAATAAATTGCAATAAAAGTCCACTAATTATAAATTCTATTTCGTCTCCTACATTCGATATATTTCCGTCAGTCATTAAACGCTAACGTTCATATAAATTCATTGGTAAATTATATTTTATTTCTATAAAAATATAGATTTAATTTTGAACAGAAACTAAATCTATGATCGAAACTATAAGTTGAAATTGTAATATTTTAATTTCAGTGCTCCATAAACGATTTAAAAATCCTTAACTTTTAGCATGAATAACAAATTGTTTTACCCAACAGCGGTATTGACAGACCATATCCATATTATACAGCTACCATTACTGGTAAATAAATATACATCTATAGTATAACTTAGTAAAGATATTAAAACGCTTTCGTTTTTAATACGTGATTTTTTATATTCTTGATAATATTAGGCCCGTCAACAGACACGCCGGAGCCACGAGAGTTCTAGAAAAACAGGTTTCAGCTTATAGATAGATCCTCACTCGAAAGAGAACAAAAAAATCGCATTTTTGTCTAAGAAATACTTCCAACGTTTTATTGAAACCAGTGTAAAGGAAACTTTGAAACACTTACCTTGTAAGAGTAGACATACAAATATGAATCTCACAGCTACGACCGTCGAACTGCTTCCGGTATTACCGCGAGTTTGGTGGTAATTCCGAGTACTTAAATATAGCATCTTGGACGTTATCAGTAGTCGCGGCGCTTCGTCGACAATAAGCGAGATTCTCTGTCGACGCGGTGGGGTGAGATTGAGACCTTGGCCGACTAAGTTGACCTGGAAAGAAGCAGAAAGAAAAGACGGAATTTAAAGCGAAATTTAGCCGCGATACTAGGAAATCAAACGCGTTTGGTCGCTTATGGGAGAAAATAAATGAGACAAATATTTGGCTAAAGCGTAGTATTGTTTCCCCCTTCAACAATTCGTAGATTTGAATATTAATGATCGTCATTGATGTTTCAATTTGTGGTTCATTTTCAGGTAGCATACACTTTTTTGGCGGGTGGTTGAATTTCTTCAGTGTTTAGTTCCTACTGGACTGTTTAATAACGTTGCGAAAAAACATTGGTATTTGAAAAACTGTTATGGAGTTAAAATAAATAATTACGCTACCTACCGTATTGGAAATTGAGGAAATGAATAATTAAGGTCGTGTTTTACATATCAAAAGGTTGACCCTTGTTTTAATTTAATAATATTTACGCTGCCATTATTTGCTTTATTTTTCAGACATTCTCTGAAAACCCCTTTCATACGATTTGGAAATTATTTTAGAGATTCCTGCTTTATTTAGAATATTATGTATATCATTGCTGTTAACCATCAATAAAAACACAAGAATTGAGTGTTTATCGTGCTTGCGTTAAATAGAGAACTAATATTATGCCTTTTGATATTTGTACGTAAAGGAATTCGATACATTATAAACTATTTTAAAAAACTGGGTTCTTCACAAATTTCTATCTACAATATTGAATATTTTCTAGCCCAAAGATTACGAGTTAACAGGATAATATATATGGAAAGGCAGGATGTTGCTGAGTTAGTTACAGCTAGGAGCAACAAACACAACACCCCACACAAGGAGAACGCAACCCGTCAAAAGTCGTGGATTTTCTTATGTACGTTTTTCATTGGCTAGACGCTTTAGCGCCTGCTGCCGTCGGAAGGGGAAAATTCGGAAATTGTCTCCCCCCCTCCCGTAAAACGTTCATCGTAAAGGCTCGTGACGCTCGTCCAATGAAATTCGTACACAACCCTTCGTTAGCGTGTTTAAAGGCTAGCTGCGTTCTCCTTGTGTTTGTTGCTCCTAGGTTACAGTGAGTGGATTATGACATATTGAATATGTTTCATAGCTAACAATAAAGCATGCTTCATTTAACTTGTCTAGATTTATTTCACAGCTAACACCTTCTGACAACCCCTAAGTATATCACGTGACAGATGCAATATGTCCTAACTAACACCAGGAGTTCTGGCAGATATAGTATGGAACCTGAAAATTAATCTTTTTTTGAAAAATAAATTTATTTTAATTTTAATAAAACTGTATTTAGTTAGGAAAATGTAGTCTTACTAACGAATACTTTGGCGTCCCAGATAGTCTACAATTAATTATTTATTTTAAATCAAAGTTAAAAGAATAATAAATATTAAAATCTGCCGCCCAATGCGATAACTAATTTAGATACATCTTTTTTATTCGGAAAGTATTTTTAATTTTGTTATTTATTTGGTATTCAGGGTCAGTTTCTCTTATGCTGATTTACTCGCACATTATAAGAAAACGATTTTATATAATTCCGTTGGGTTTATAAGAATATTTCAGTTATTTATATTTTGTAGTTGCAATTACCAAAAAAACATCTTTGGTTTTCTATATGTTCTTACTTATTATACAATAAGAAATAATATTATTATACTTAGTTTAGTATTTGCTTGTATAAATGTGTGGTGACAATAACAACGTTCAAGTTGTTTGCACATTATTAATAGCAATTGGCGTGTCGTTTTGTTTGTTTACGAACAATCCCGGACCTTCTTCGGGTTTGTTTGTGCAGAGAATTCAATCATTTCCCAGATAGCGCCTCGCGTTCGTCCCAAGAAATGAGACGGGCAAAAATATTTCATTTCTGCCTTGTGATATCAGCGGCCGATTCAGTTTCGGAAACGGACATTCGGGCTCACACCGGGAATGTTCTCTTTGATGAAGTGGAAATGGAAAATGGTATGTGGAATATGCATGTTCACATATAAATAGTTCATAACTACACGAAGACATCAACAAAATTAATTTTTGTTTAGTAGTATAAAGCTGTTAATAATGAAAATTTTAAAATAAATTTAAAACGGTAATTAGGGAATTTGTAAAAAAAACTGTTTATTTATATATTGGATGGAGATTTAATTATGTGTTTCGTGAAATTAGAAATTGCTTAACCATTGTCCATAGATAAGTCTGAAAGATATACAAAATTTATTTAACGAAGAAGCATTTAAAAATGTCAATTATTACAAATACTACCCAATATACATGGTTTATGTCACATAAAATGGTATGTTTTTAAATAAGAATCAAATTATTTTTACATTTAATAGTATTGTTGTTTAATAAGATGAGAGATACGCGCTTTCCATAAATGTAAGTATAGAAAATGATCGGCCAGAATTTTTCCGATTAAAATGAGTTTGGTCTGTCCTCAATTTTGTATCCATCACTAATATCAAGTGCCATAAAGAGTTATGTAGAAAAGTAATATTAAATTAAATTTGGAAAAAATTAACCACTGCTATTTTAGCATTATAAATCTGTAGAAATATCAAAATTTTAAGACAACGATAAAATAATGCTGCCATTTATGTTTCATACTTTATTATATCAATTATTAAATTTCGTGATTTTCATTCTAAGGGTAAGATTTTGCGAATAATTATTTACAGACTTACCACATATATAGCAGACTTAAATTCGATATTGTTGGAAATACAAATAATTTTAGACAAATATGATCACAGATCGTTCAAAACCCAACACGCAGTCTTAAAACTATTAACACTCTGATGAAATAACTAGGAAATTCCCTTAGCCTATCACGTTTTCGTCATAGACTTCTAGCTTCAACGATAAACAACGTAAGGGCTTTCGAAATATCAAAAATCATCGCTTAAAGGATTTCTGATATAAATCTATCAAAAGTAAAAAAGGGTTTTGAGTCGAGAACTTCTTTTATCTCCCAATACCTATTCCAAATTTACTCAATTTTTTAAGGTTGTTTTTGCATTCTACAATTTTTCAAAGAGCTAGTATCAGATTCTAATTAAAATTAATCAAAGTATATTAATTGATAATTTATCACTAGCAAAATGGTTACAGAAACATCCAAATGAGCACAATTTGTTAAGGAAAATGGAGCGAGTTTACAACAATTATATTTGCCCTAATCAATCGCTTGTTCTCGAGCATATTAAATAGCAAGTCAACCACAGCGTGAAGCTAGAATATGAAGTCAGTCTTTCTTATTCTATTTACTTTTGCTTCAACGAAGAACCCTTGATTCTACATTTATGAACTCTCGCTTCTCTCTGTCTATTTCAGTTATAGTTCCAATAAATTATTTTATTACGTTAGAAGTTATTTTTGACATTCATCATTCTCGATAACAGTACCAAAATTGAAAGCGAGTTATATCAGAGTGAGCCCATTTCTCGTGCACTATCCGTATATCAAAGCTATTCAGTGATCTATACATAATCAATTTAAAAGTACGACTTTTTCTTTCCATAAAATAGGAGCATTCCCAAAAAAGGTACTAAACTAGACATATTTGCTTAATCCTTGAAAGATAATTGCAGTTATTAAATCTATAAGAAAATCTTAATTTTTTAATTTAAAAAAATTCTAGTGTTTCTTCAAATATCTATATAATTGAATATATTTTTTAATTATAAGTGTTTCTATTAACGGAATTTCAAAATATCGAAGCTCACGGGGGTTATTATACGTGAAGTTATTCATTAATTTTCTTTTAACTTCCGCATCATGTTTGCTCGTCTGCAACGTCGTTTGTGAGCCATGGTGTCAAACCTGCTTTAAAAAGACTGTTCAAAAATCGTAAACAAGATTTCTCCTGATTCAAATATCTTGAAAGTCTATTGATTTTCATACTTCATTCGAATTTATAAAAGCTGACAAACTACGAGTTTTATCTTAATAAACTGTATAAATCAAGTTAAACCATGACGAATTCCCAATTTAATCAACTTCGCATAACAATTTAAAAACAAAGCGAAACAAATTTCTTTAAATTTTCAGTCTTGTGTAATTTTAAACAAGCGAAATGAATCCCTGTACTCTTCATTGAAATTTCATACACGTACATTTTTACCCATACTCAATTATTTTGAGGAATTTGTGGTGAAAATGTTAATGAAAATTGTATTCCTTCTTGAAAACATTACACTCACTAAATAAATGGAATGCATTTAAATTTCTGTCTTCTTGAAAATCTATTTAACTAATTTTTAATATATATCTATTTCTGAAGGGCTTTGAATTACACCGGGTGGGCATAACTGATTTTTTTATTATTTTTTTTAATCTGCAGGTTTGGACGAAATCTGCGAAAAAGATATTCGTGGCATTATTAATTGTGATTAATGGAGGAATTTTATCTGTCGAAACGTCAGACGAGAGCTTCGCGGTTGAAGATGGCGCCTCCGAAGAAGAGCGAATCGAGTACAACGCCTACTTGCAAGGAATCTTCCTCGACCAAGAAGATTTATCGTACTCTTACCAAATCATGAAACCGACGCTAGAGTACGCTCGAGACTACATCGCCAAACAATACAGAAATATCAATTTCACAGTTGACATCATCCAATCGAGCACATCCTGTCACGCCAATCTCGCTCCGGGTCAAGCAGCCGCCGCCTATTGCTCCAAGAACATCTCGGCCTTTATCGGACCAGGTATCTTGGTTTTCACAATAGCCTATATTATACCTTTATCAAAGTTTTACCATTTTGAGAAAAGTGTACCAAAAAAAGACCATTATGTTCTTAGGTTGGGTCTAGCTACCCGACACGGAAGGGAACAAATATCACTCGCAAGGAATTTATTTTTATCATGTGATGCGAGTTATGATAAAAATTAAGTCCGTCAACCAGATTACGTGAAATAAGCACATGAAATCTGGCGAAATACCACCCTTCGAATATGGCTACCGGTGATGGAGCCCTAGAGACTGTGGCGCCACCCGATAACACAGAGGTTATACAGGGTGTTTCAAAAGGTTATGCAAAAATTTTAAGGAGTTGTATAGGGGTGAGTTGAGCAGAATGCCTGTTTTTCGCCATTAACCTACGATTAGTTAAAAGAGCACCAGAGAGCTTCAAAGTGTTTCCTACTAGCCCCTGGAAGTAGGCTGCAACAAGCACAAATCCAAGTAGCAGGGACTTTAAATACTGTTTAAGTTTACTTTTTTACGCTGGTTACCTCGATTTGTTTAAAAAAGTCATTTTTTACTTATCACCTTAATGTTCGCATTTCCCAACTGCTTGGTTTTTGCGCTTGTTGCAGCCTACTTCCAGGGGCTAGTAGGCCACACTTTGAAGCGCTCTGGCGGTCTTTTAACTCATCGTAGCAAGATGGAAAAAAAACATGCATACTTCTCAACTCACCCTCTACAACCCCTTAAACTTTTTGCTTAACCTTTTGAAACACCCTGTATAAACACGCACGTGTAAAGCTGGACAAGACGATTTTTTTGTTATTTTAAAGTGTATTAAGTAAATCTGGTTCTTACGGTTCGTCGTTCTAACTAATAGAGAGTCTGAACAGTTACTCTCCCAAAATAATTACAAAACCCAAGTTAAGTTTTGGTTAATGACTCAGTCTTAGCAATGTGTTCAAACTATAAGGTATGCTTACGATTTTGTAATCATCGCCTTGGCTCTTAGCCTGACATTCGATAGTTTATCTGGAGCAATATTTGAAGGGCAAAAGAGGACTATCATGTATATATATTCCGAGCCCGCTGATTGACGTAGATGATTTTTCTTTCACTAGTGCACTTGGCAATGACTAATTACACTCTGGCGTTTTTGTCTTTGACTGCTTTGTACTTTCCTCTTTCATGAAGAATTTGAGCGGAGCTCGCTTCGTGAACAAAAATGTTAAATGATAATAGAAAAGTTAAGTAAAGCGCTTTCGGTGTTTCAACGACCAGGCCGAGAGGCAAGTGATCAATTTTCTTCTGCCGTTTACACTTTGGAGTTGAAAAATTTACAATTTTAAGACCAATTTTTTCAAGCTTGTTAAATAAAAACCATTAGTTTATAAATTAATAAAAAAAACATTCGAATATAAATGAAATCAAAAACATAAGTATATAAATACAAACAAAATATTTAGCCAATAAATTAAAACACAATATTTAGTAAATAAATTAAAACATAATTTTTAGTAAATAATTTAAAATATAATATTTAGTAAATAAATTAATCACATAATTTAGGCCAATAAATTAATGACATAATTTATGTAAATAAATTAATCACATAATTTAAGTAACTAAATTAAAACATAATATTTAGTAAATAAATTAATCACATAATTTAATAAAATAAATTTAACAAATAATTTAAGTATAAAAATTAAAACACATTTAGTAAATAAATTAAAACACATATTTAGTAAATAAATTAAAACACATATAGTAAAATAGACATGTTTCGCAAATAATTCAAACAGACAACCTTTAATGAATAAGTTAAAACATACAACCTATATTGAATAAGTTACGGCACTTAACCATTATTGAATAAGTTACAGCATTTAACCTTTATTGGATAAGTTACAGCACTTATCCTTTATTGAATAAGTTACAGCACTTAACCTTTAATGGATGCCGGCGGTAGTGGCGTACTCCTGTAATCCCACGCGTCTGGGAGGCAGAATTTGTGTATAGCCGTGTGAAGACGACCACCAATCCCGCAACGGGTGGTCGGAATACTTCCGCCCCGGTTGTCCCCACCCCTGGCCCCACGGATCACCCCGTTGGCGTGGCCGTTACACATATCTCGCCCTGTTTAATCAGATCTTCGCCGGGCTCGAGGTCTTCTCAGACTCAATCAGCCCTTATTTCTTCCTTCTTTGAATAAAAAAGAAAAAAAAACCTTTAATGAATAAGATAAGACATTACATTTTTATTGAATAAGATAAAACATAAATTTTTTATTGAATAAGTTTAAGCAATTAACCTTTAATGAATTAGTTAAAGTACACAACTTTCATTGAATAAGTAAAAACACACATACTTTATTAAATAAGTTAAATCACAGATCGTTTATAGTGAGTAAGTTTAAGCACCAAGCATCTAGTGTATAAATTAAAACCCAAAATATTTACAATCTTCTAGCTGAAGAAATATCTTTAAAATTATTATCAGCAGAGGTATGTAAAGCACAACTTACTAGAGAAGTATCAACCACATTGTTTTTCGTTCAGGTGCAATATCCCTATTAATCTTCATTTGGACAATATTTACAAGCTCTTTTAGATCAAATCTTCCTCAGTGTTTAATGAAATAATAAAATAATAGTAATAGCAATATTTAATAATACTAATAATCCGAAAGGCTAATACCGTCTGCAGTGCACTACCTTCGGTCAAATTCAGCTAGCGACCTTTAAAGCTATTATTTTAGGTGGACAAGTTTCACACGTGATGCGTGTTAAAAATCCTAGAGAAAAACAATGGTTTAAATTGAAAAACGTAACTTTAAACGAGCTCAAGATTTTTATTCTTTGTTGTCAAGCACGATTTTCCCGCTCAATGGCTTCAACTTTATCTAACAATGAGGACGGATGTTTCATTTTTGAGCTTTGGTCAATAAGTGTATTGGATTTAAAAATGTATATCAAATTTGAAAAGGTTGCACCAAAGCTCTGGACCCGGTCGCTCGTATGTCAACGTTCTGGAACCTGCCCATTTGCACCGCGGGAGGAATTGATATTAGACACCTGAACACATCGGTGTTCCGGACATTGATCAGAATATCTTTCTCTTTGGATCGAATGAGCGCCTTCGTTATTAAAGTGTTGGACTACTTCCGGTGGAGACACATCGTTCTCATCGCTGATTTAACGGAACATTTGCAAGCGAAAATTGCGGAGAGTCTGGAAGAGCTTTTCACTGAATCGGAAATTTTCGAGGTTCAAGTTTACAAACTACACCAAACAGAAGGCCGTAGTTTGAAGTTCCGAAAATTTCTCATGCGTGGGAAACAGATGGCTCGAGGTAAAGTGTCATTTGCTTATAAAGTTCCGAAAATTTCGTTTGGTTTTAAGGGAAGTACAATTTGGCCATAAACACTATGGGTTGCATCATTTAAAAAACGTATTTTTAAAGTCACGCGACCCATAACAAAACTTAAGGACGTCAATCATGGAATATGTACACAAAATCGCACCAAATTAATTAACTTCGAACTTTCATAAGTTCCCATAGACTCGCGTACTACAGGATTTAAGCTCTAATATTGAGATGAATGTTTCAAATTTGGTCCGCGATACCAGAAAATTTCTCAAAAGAATTAATTACGTTCAAACACGATGTCCAACATTTTCCTTTTAAGTCTCTCTTAAGTTAATAACATAATTATGAATAATTGCATCTTTTAAAAATAAGATTAACCTCTGTCTAACGCAACGCAAAATATTTCTCAGTTTTCATCCTAGTTGGCAAAGGAGACGCCATTCGAGAAATTCTCCTCGAAGCACATGATTTGCAGATGACCGGCGGCGACTACGTGTTTTTAGGAGTGGAACTGTTCAAAAGTCAACAGTTCTTTGGAGATTTTTCTTGGTTTAAGATAAACTGCTCTCGCAATCAAGTAAGAATCATTGTTACACGAAACAAAAGTACTACGCTGTGTCCAAAAAATAGTTTTAAACGAGCTTACCAAAAAATGTATAGTACATTTGACTGTCGTTCACATACAGAAAAATGCATATAATGTTTTTTAATTTTAAAATTTAATGCTGTTTCTTCCATTATTTCTTTTAAAAGTTTAGTGTCTTGCACAACCTCACGCGAGTCGGTAACCTGCAATATCTATCTTTTCTAATATCTCTGGCGACCTTGGCACTCTCTCTAACTCTGTCCCAAAGCAGCGGCGGCGAACGGAAAATATGTCTGTGGGGGCACGGGCATTATTTTTTCATCCAAAAATGCATATACTTAAAATTTAAGCAAGAAAATGTACTGCTCTAAATTTTTATAACTATATCTATTTTTTTTTAAAGTGTTCTTTCTTATATCTCATCCGTTAATGAATACAATGATAATAAAATTCGATATCTTTATAAAAATATCTGTGTACATGGCTAGATAATTAAGCCACATACTTTACGAAGGTATTTTAGCTAAAATAGGGTACACAACGGGCCGATTTTATGTTTGGACGAATCTATTGAAATCAATTTTACGGTTATATCATCTTAATGCTACTCGCATCTGCAATCTCAAAATAACTTCTGTAAAAAAAACGAATTCAGACCCAAATAAGGGCAGTGAGATTATAAATTTTTCCCTGATTGCTATTTTTCCTCGATTTTATTTCTGTGGGGGCTGTGCCCTCGTTTGTTTTTCCCTATGGGGGCTCGAGCCCCAGAGCCCGCACGGGATCGCCGTCACTGTCCCAAAGTCGTTACGTGTGCAACCTCTTTTGTTTTTTGGTATTTTAGAGGTAAAAGTATTTAAATATTTAAAACAAGGAGGGCAGGCGCTCTGTATAAAAAGTCGATACGGTTTTTGAAATGCAAAAAAGGCCAGTAATTCCTGTTACATGATTTCTGCTTTCTGGCGACGTAATAGAAACCCAACCAAGAAGGAAGAGAACGAAAGTAAAATAGCAATAACAAGAATGATTTAGGCTACTTAAGAATATGGGATCGCAGAGATCGTTACCCCACCATCACATACTTTCTAGCGAAGCTCATCCTCTTTGGAATGTTGGTGTCTCACTTTCACGCACACGATTGTCACCTATGGCAGTAATCCATACCTCTACTTGGAATGCTTATGGCGGCAGATTTTCGTCGTAGCTTTGAGCTTCACTAAATTTCACTTGCACGTGCATTTTTCGCTAAGTGGGAACTAGCCTTTACGTAGACTTAGGAACTGTGGTATCACGTGCATATTTAAATTGGATTGAGCTAAATAATCTGTAATGCTAATGATTTTTATTTTTTATACAACCACCGAATCAATTCGAGCTCCAAATACTATATTTTTTACTGTTTCTTAATTTGAAATCGTGACAAAAATGGGATTCGATTTAAAAAATAATATTAAATCAATAATTTGTAATTAGATAGCGAAGAAAATGTTTGATGCTTTAATGGTCGTTTCTGTGAGAGTACCGACGGGAACTGAGTACGATACTTTTGTTAAAAACGTCACTGAAAAATCCTGGGAACTATTTAACCGATCCCTTGACGAGAACGAGGTAATCCTTCACTTTCAATATTACTTTATATTATTTTTATTTAAAACGCCCCTTCAAATATTCCACTTCAGTTCTACGGACTGCGCCATCTACTATCAGAAAAATAAATTCTTAGTTAATATTTTCATTTTCCGCGGCGTATAGAAAACTTAATTGATATCTGCTTCCGAAAAACTATCGTAGATGGCGGCACAATAAATACTGAAGCGGAATACTTTCTGGAAAAACGATAAATAATAAAAAAATAACTCGCGGTCTTCTAGCTATTTTGAGGTCGATTGTAAGTAATACACGTTTAAAATTTATTTTTACCTTTAGGTGAATGTTATTGTGGCAGGATTTCACGATTGTATGTTGCTGTACGCTTGGGCTTTGAACGAGACGCTTGCTGAAAATGGAAACGCGTCTAATGGGACCGCCATCATTGCTAAACTACTCAACAGAACTTTTAACGGAGGTAACACTAACAAAAATTATTTTGTGTTTTTGTTGACGTACGTATAATAATTAGGTTTGACTGGACCAATATACATTAACGAAAATGGCGACCGGGAAGCTGATTACACCTTAAATGACTTCGATGAGATTTCTAACTCAATGAAAGTAAGCAAACGTACTGATTTTGAAAATTTTAACTGCGATACATAAACACATTTACTATCCTAAACGACATAAGGTGCAACCCTACACTGAAGACTTCATATTCCTTAGATGTGCTTTCATAAGTGGCTGTTCATAAATGACGTAACGCAGGTTATTAATTGACCACACCACCAAAATTACTTTACAAGCTAAACTATTTATTGTTTTACCACTAGAAAACCAATCAGGCTATTATAAATGAGAAAGAGTAGTAAGTTGCCAGTGTACCTTAAATTATAAGTTATAAATTATAAATGAGAAAGAGTAGTAAATTGCCAGTGTAATTTAAATTATAAGTTATAAATTATAAATGAGAAAGAGTAGTAAATTGCCAGTGTACCTTAAATTATAAGCTATAAATTATAAATGAGAAAGAGTAGTAAATTGCCAGTGTTCCTTAAATTATAAATGAGAAAGAGTAGTAAATTGCCAGTGTTCCTTAAATTATAAATGAGAAAGAGTAGTAAATTGCCAGTGTTCCTTAAATTATAAATGAGAAAGAGTAGTAAATTGCCTGTGTTCCTTAAATTATAAATGAGAAAGAGTAGTAAATTTCCGGTGTTCCTTAAATTATAAATGAGAAAGAGTAGTAAATTGCCAGTGTTCCTTAAATTATCAATGAGAAAGAGTAGTAAATTGCCAGTGTTCCTTAAATTATCAATGAGAAAGAGTAGTAAATTGCCAGTGTTCCTTAAATTATAAATGAGAAAGGGTAGTAAATTGGTAATTTAGGGTCTCGTATGGAATTACGATATCGGACTAAACAGTTCAGTGACCTCTCCCCCTCCTTTAACGTTTACTAACGCTTGCGTAATTTGTGAACGGCCCATTACGTTTTTAATAAGGAAGCACCAAGCTCTTACATTTTTCGACTTGTTTGCGTTTTAAAGGCTAAGCGAGACCTAGATGTTAAAATCTAATAAACACCTTTAAACATTCTAAAAAACGTTACCTCGGTTTAGTTTTTAATCTGTGTCGCTATAAAATAAGCACTATTTCATTTTAATATGAAGACCATAAGCATCCTATTCGCCAAAAATCTCACATAGGTTAAAACTAGAAGCCAGAATATTTTATGGCTATTTTATATATCCAGTAAATAATAATTTTTTCCATCGCAACGACATCTATTACTTATGCTTTTTAGATTAGACTTATTAGGGACATGCTGACATTTTTTTTTGAATATCCAACGGACCAGATGTGTTCGCTGGGTAGGCTCATGCCACTAGTCATTGATTGGTGTTTTCGTTAAAAATATAATTGCGCAATTCAAGTAAATAACAAATGCAAAGCGCTTAACAATTTTTTATTCGTTATCAAATAATATAATTGAGATATTTATTTTAGCCCGTATTGCTTTACACTGGAGCGAATCAGAAACTGAGCACTGTCCCCGGAAGCCCGATAAAGTGGCCCAATAATCGAGCCTATCCTCCACCGGACGTGCCACCTTGTGGATTTACTGGCAACGATCATGACTGCCTTTCCAAAGGTCTGTTTGATGATGATTTCTTGATCAAAACTCTTTTAAACGTTTTCTGGCATATTAATAGAATCAGAGTAGAAACCAGAATGTATTAGAAGACTAAGATTCAAACCCAACTTCGCATACTTTGTAGCGAAAGTTCGTCTGCTTTAGACATTTCACAGACGACCTCCATCTGTGTTTACTTTTTGATATTAAATAGCTGACGATATTTTACTACGAAGTATGTGAGGATTTCACTAGAGGTAAATGCTTTTGACACGTATTCTTAGGTATTTGAATGTATTCTTGGTAGAATTAGATGCCTTCTTGGCCAAAGTGAAAAGAAATATCATTAATGGTTCAGTTTGACAATGCTTGCAGCACAATCTACTAACATTGATTGGGTCTTTTTTTCTCTAGAATCAACACCGTTATCTTTAATCGTAACCATCATTGGATTCGTGGCGATTTCGGCGGGTTTTGCTATTGGAGTCTTTGTTTATAGGTAAGTAAAGTCATTCTGGTCCATCAATATTTTCTAAATGTCGCGCGTTTAAATATTTAACAATTATACATATTATTTTTATTATGAATATTACCAAAATTTAAGATGTTAATAACGTATCAAACTTTTTAATGATTTAAATCCTTTGCATTTTCTTCAAAGGTCGCTGTCAAGACTTATTAAAATAATATTCAATTAACATTTTATTAAACTTGGGCACTAAAGTGTAACATAAATAATTATAATTATAATAATTATTAGCTAGACAAATACCCAAGACACCCCCCTAGGCCCAAGTCAACTAGTGACGTTTGATGCGTTTTAATCAGGTGGTCGGGTTAAGTTGCGTAGGAGGATGATGGCAACCAGGAGCAACAAACACAACACCCCACACAAGAACGCAACCCGTCCAAAGTCCTGGATTTACTTGTGTACAGTTCTCATTGGCTAGACGCTTTAGCGCCTGCTGCCGTCGGAAGAGGAAAATTCGGAAATTGTCTTCCCCCCGCCCGTAAAACGTTCAGCGTAAAGGCTCGTGTCGCTCGTCCAATGAAATACGTACACATCCCTTCGTTAGCGTGTTTAAAGGCTAGCTGCGTTCTCCTTGTGTTTGTTGCTCCTAGATGGCAAGACGTTATTTAATATTTATATAATACTGAAATATCACGTTCAGAGTAATAGTTTTCGGTTTTGTCGAGTCAAATTAAGGAATTTTGATACACATTTGTTACTTGGCACCTTGATATAGTTACTAATTTTTAATTCTAAACGTGATAATCAAAATATCTCTTTAAGGCGATTAAAGCTAGAGTCGGAGCTGGCCAGTCTCTGGTGGAAAGTGCGATGGCAGGACATCACATTTCATGAAAAGCTTCCAAAGTCCATTCTTAGTTTACCAACAAGCACCGAAGCTTTTGCAACAGTAAGTAGATTACAATTTATATATTTTGTGCCGATTTATAGTCGAAAGGTATTTAAAATATTTCATTGACTTTGAAGTAGGTTAAATCACTGTGGTTTAATGTAATTGAATGATAGTGCACGTGGAAGAAAATTACATTTTAAACCTGTATTTTATAACTGCACCGTGAGATCTCATTGTGCAGTTGGATGTATATAATTAAACCAAGCTTCCATGTGAGCTTCCATTCAATATTTATCCCCAATGCTATTTTATTTGATAGCGTCATTGTTCTGACTACAGGCTATCAAGGACTAGTTATAATGATAGTTGACTTAAAAGTCAACTATCATTATAACTAGTCCTTGATTATAACTAGTCAACAATGGGTTAAATGTTTCCCGTCAAACAAGCGAACCCGATCGAGTCATTCATAAATTGGATGTCCAAGGCCTGTTCACTCGTGGTCTCAATAGTCTAATGGTAGTGGCGTTGGAATGGTAACCATAAGGTTGAATGTTCATCTCCTGCCCGAGGTTAAATGACTTTTTTAATTTTTTTTTCACTCTGGCATATGTCTGGCCAAAATTTACAGGCGTGTTCTTTGGGTAACAAGGAGTGCAAAAG